>NC_050480.2:27941426-28241426 GCF_012460135.2 Molothrus ater
TGAATTCATCATTTAAATCCTTGGATGCTGCCATACTGGTTATCTTACTAACCTTTGGGATGCTTGATTCTGCAGCAGTTTATTGCACCCTGAAATTTGTTTTGCACTCATGAACACTGAGTGATCTGGATATTATATTGCTGAGATTTCTACTTTGACAAGATTTTATGGCCTGCACAACCTTAGTTCAATCCGTACTTGCTTTATGGAGCTGCCTTCAAACAGAAGATAACACATTGTGGTTTCCAGTTCTAAACAGTCCTAGGCTGCACAGAGCTGGCCAAAGGAGACACTGTTCTGGCTTCTCCCCTCCGCATTTATTTACTGCACAACACTGAAGTCTTGCTCCAATTAAATGTGTTCATTTCTGCATGAGCTTTTCAATGTGATGATCCTAATCATCATAAGAATGATGTTAGCTATGTAAAATATTTAAAAAACAGTTTCACAGCACATTCATGAGTTCAGAGGTTCTTTAGGGATTCCAGATCAGGAATGAAGGAACAAGGAAAGAACAGTCAACCTGCCTGCTGATGCTAAGTACCAGCCTGTGGGATGCAATTCTTCTGAGACTTACTAGTAGAAAATACTCTATATAGCCAAACACAAGTCCTTCCAATGCTGACTGCCACAGTACATACTTCAGAATCCATGATTACTGGACATGTGAGAGGTTTTGTTACAATTATTTCACCAGAAAACCAAGAAGGATATGCCAAATCTCACGTCTCCAGAGAACACTGAAGACTCTTAGCCTGATACTAGCTGTTCTCTTCCCAAACTTCCCTGACTCACTCCTTACTTATCATCCAGCTTTGGCGAGAGACTGCCTCTGCACTCAAGTACTTCTGATGAAGTAAGTAATGGAAACAGGAAACACATATTCCAGGCTCCAGAACTGCATTTCTGTCTCTTATTAGTACATATTCATCATCTTTCTGCCTGTTCTTTTTTTGGTTCACTGAATTTCACATTCTCTCTGCCTTACTTGCAATTGAGCTCACACTGCCGGGAAAAACAGTGGATTTGAATGCATGGCCTCAAACTGAAAAGCTCCTTGAACTCAGAGCTCTGCAGTTTTCCTGTAATGATGTGGATGAGACCCATGTGAATTTTCAGTGCAACTCCATGGCAATACATATACCATATCACTTACACATCTCTCAAGCCCTGTTTTAAAAGAAAATTTATACTAGATTTATTGACACGACTTCTCCTATGAGACAGGTGATTCAGACAGCCCGTACAATGGGTGAAAAATCTTTACCTAACTTCAAGGAAAAAGAAATTTCTTCAGTTTTTAGATAAAAATTCCAGTGCAGAAGCCTTTCAGGATTCATATTGATCATGGTTCCTACGGAGAAGCCAGAATAGATTTAGCCACAGGCATTCTGGGGGCTGTAGTGTCTAGCACAAAGTTCCTCAGGGCAGGATTTCAGGCTACTTTCCCTAGTGAATCTTTCCTGGACTCGTGTGTTCTGAAGGTCTTTGGCCTACATTCTACTGGCAAAAAATGAAAGGGGAAACTTGGCTTAAAATACACAAAAAATTACTGAATGCCACAGCTATCCTGCTTTGGCGTGTGATGATTTATTCTTGCAGGAATGAGAAAGCAAGGATGACAAATAACATATCAATGGCATTACTGTGGGACTTTAGGTTAACAGAGCGCAGTCACAGGAATTTGAATTTGTTAAATATTATTAGGGCTGACATACCTTCTGGAGAAAACCAGTTTTTTTGCAGGAAGATGCTATTTTGAAATCAACATTTCAAAATTTCAAATCTGAAAGGAAAAGCTGTGTATGGAATTTTAGCTGAGACACTAATGGCATTTTGGGTGTGTTGGTAATCACAGCTGGTTTTGAAATAATTAGGTCTGCCCTTGCTACGGGAAATATCCACCCCATTGGCAAAGTCAACACTTGTATAGTAAATAAGTAAGATGACTTATGTATGAAATACTTTCAAATAAATACTACAGAAGTATAAGTAAATACTCCAAAAGAAAGAGGAACAACTATTTTATTAACAGAATATACTATACTAAACAATAAAATACAAACTACTGTAGGCCAAAATGGAAACAATGAATTGTGATGGATTAAACTATTCTGACACATTACAGAGTAGATTTGTTTAATTAGCTTTCTTTGTTTTGGTTTGTTAGTTGGTTTTGTCTGTTTGGGTCTCCTTAAATGCAATGTAACCCATTTTTATTTAAGGAGGGCTGCACAACATTTCTGTATCCACCTTGTGGTTCTCCTTGCACTGATAGTGGGAACTATATATATATAATACAATCTAGGCACCAGTGGCAACTAGATTTATGACTACAATTGTTTTGATTTTCTTTCAACATAAGCATATTATATGGTTGTAAAAACATCCCATGTCTTAGTATAACTGAAACTTTTTTTAAAGTATTCCATCCTTCATACAAACCAGCATTTTTAATAAAAGTGATAAAAATATTTTGAATGACTGAAGTTACAGTTGTGTGCTGCAGACAGAGTATCTAACTATCGGTTTAGTTTTACAGAGGAACTAAGTAACAGATCAAATCAAGATAGTCTTCAAGCAGTTTCCAGCTATGTGGTCCAACACCACGAAACAGAGCAAACTTTAATCTGAAAACAGCTTTATAACAGCTTCTTGCTTTTGTGTGTCATTGCCCACCCCACCTATGTCATACTCTTATTGGATTTCTCTTACTGGACAGCAAGACTGGACTACTTCCTGTGGAATATCTTACAATCCTATACTGACCCAAAGAAACAGCATAATGGACTTACAGGTCTTTTCCTTCTCTAATTTCTGTAATTATATCTATCTTAATTAAGTAAAAGGCTTCTTATTACCAGCTTCAGCTACTTACTTGTATTTTGTTTTATTTTTACTTCAAATTCTGAAAGATCTTCATTCCCTCCTCCTTCCGTTTTTATTTCCTTTTATTGTTTCTGCTGTTACAGTTTCTATAGTAACTTCTGGAAGTGCTGATGAGATTGATGTGACTAAAAGCTGTCTCTTCTCCATCTGAATTGTTTGAAGCTTGAAACTTAAATACAGTTGCAGTTGTTATGGGTGCAAAAAGCAAGCCATGCCCTTTCTTGGCACAGGCATGGATCACTGCAAAAAACGCTCCTCTGCTTTCTGATCAGAGATACACCGAGAGATGCTGAGAAGTTTTCTGTTACTTTCCAACTGGACAGGAAGACATCTAAACCATGTTTTTACCTGAAAAGCAGATGTGCAAAACCACTGTCTTCTCTCACCAATATTTTATTAAAATTATGATGCTTGCAAATAAATAGGTTTTTTTCTGTTTTAAATGCTTCCTGGGATTTGAAAGAAAACTATTTTACTTCACTCTCATCTGGGGTGAGTGTGACATTATCCTGCAGGTCAAGAGGACCCTGTGCTGCCACACCTGCTATCCTGTTCTTCCAACCTTTGCTGCTTGCAGCTTTCAAAACCCAAGCCAGTGTAATCCCATCTGGCCCACACAGCCAATTAAGCCACTCCAGGTATTTTTAACTGCAGTACAGGCCCACTGCATCTTCCCACTCCTGAACATCACAATTACCACTTTTACTCTCAAGCTACCTTACACACTACTAAAAGCTTATCTCTCTATTGCTTTTTGACCCAAAGAACTACTTTGTGGAACACTTTTATGACACGCTTTCTAGACCACCAGCAATTTTTGGTGCATTTGTGAATCACCATTTGAAGATGATGCAAAACAAACATCAGGGATCACACCCCTAAGCTTCAAGGAGAAGACTTCAGGCTGTTCAGGGATCTTGCTCCTCCCATGGAAAACTCCTATGGGATAATGGTCCTGGTGAGAAGATGGGTCCATGATGACCTTCTCCAAGCTCAAGAACAGTCTATCCTAGTGAGCAGAAAGGCAAACACTACCAGCAGGAGGCCTACATGGATAAGCAAGGAACTGATAAAACTCAAGCACAAAAAGGAATCACAGGAGATGTGGACACTCCCTGAGCATGCAGAGACAGGACTGGGAACGTCAGAGCTGACCTAGAATTGAATCTGGCAATGTGAGTTAAGGACAACAAGATGGGCTGCTACAGCAACAGTAAAAGTATGACTAGGGAAAAGATAGGACTGCTGCTGAACGAGGCAGGGGCAGTGCTGACAAAGGAGACAGAAAACCAGCTTAAACACTCCCTCCTTCTCCCATTTTGAAATTTATGCATCTTTGTGACCAGTTCCATCTCTAAACTAAGGTGTATCCTTTTTATTACAAAATGAACTATATTTCTATTTCCTAAAAGGTATTCAGCGCTTGCCTCTGTGTGCTATTGCTGTCACGTAGAGATTCTTAGAAAAAAAATTTATTTTGGTGACAAAGTGATTGTCATTGCATAGAAGGAGGAAAGAGACGGAAGAATGATTCAGAAAATGTTTCTTATCTTGATGCAGCTCTTATTTCTAGAAATTTCATATCTCTAATAATCCTGTAGTGCTGTGTACCATCCTGCTTCTTTTCTGAAAGCATTACCTGGTATTGAACCCAGGACTCATCCATGAAAACCCTGCTCATCAACTCTTTCTGGACTGAAAACAAGATATTTGCTTCCTGCTTGCTATTATGAGCAATTTTGAACTTGGTGTATTTCACACCTTTAAAGCAGTTCTCATCTTAGAGAAAAACTATCAGTGAGTTACCAAAGCATGTAGACACAAACCAGACATGGACTAAGAAGAATAAGCACCACAACCTGTGCTCAATCCTGCCCCTATCAATTACTTTTTGTGACCTAATTATTTCTTTACAAAAATTGAGTGGATAAAATAGGATTATACCCTTTTTCCATGGCGGGTACCTTTCCTGAGAATTTTAGTTATCTGTCACATACTTGGGCACATGGTAGTCATACTCTAGAAATATATTAAAAAAATAAAAAGAATCAACAGTTCACTTTTCTGAAAAGTGCAATTTTATAAGAAGTTATTACAAAACCTTTCAGTCCATTTGTTAAAGTGCTTGTAGTTGCAGGAAGAATGTCAATTAATGTCTGCAGCAATACACTACAGTTTTAAAAGTGTGGCAAACACACGTGTTTCTCAGAAATTAAAAAAGTAATATCCACAGCAAAATGACATTTTAAAATACCTTGCCAGTCCACCCACATCAGGCCATCTATAAGATTCCTATAAAGCCTAATTAGTATCACAACTGTTGCTTCCTGTTTGTTGCTGTCCATACCAAGTTTTATGAGCTTTCTGCTGTCCATTCTCCCTTTTTCTGTAATTACAAATAGGAACCTACAACTAGCTTATTCTGAGTGACATGAAAACAAAATGAACCTAGAGAAACAGAAAAAGAGGGAAAGAAAATCACTTCAGATTCACTTGCATCCATTATGAATACGTATATTAAAAAAAAAAATCTAATTTGGCTCACATACAAGTAGATAGCCAAGGTGGAATCAAAGGAACAAAATGTTTAAAGCACTCTTAATGTCTAAAATAAAATTACCAGCTTTCAATAAAAATTTCAAACTAAATCTACTTGGCAGTATGCCTTAGAAAAAAAGGGAAAAAATACACCATGGAGAAAAATGATCAGCAAAAGACTCATTAATTTTCCAAATGCTACAATTGAGTCCTGTGAATAGCCCCTGCCAAAGCCCATGCCTAGTTTAGTGTGCCCGTGACTCAGGCTACTTTTCCATCACGCTGCCTGTCCACAGCACTGCAGCGTACCTGCAGATTTCACTGACTTCAGTAAGCAAGAGAACCTCACTACACAGGAGGTGGCCCAGGGAATGCTTTGTTCTGAGGGACTGGAACAATGTACAAAGTTTTTAAGAAACCTGGTCAGTTCAGGGTATATTTTGCTGTAGGCAGAACATGCTTTCAGAAACTCTCAAGACAAAAATCAAAGAAATACATGGAACCAACTAAAATACTGAGTCAGAGGAGAAGACCATCAAAAAGGAAGACACTTATTCCCAAGCATAAGGTCCAAATTTGATTTTCTCTAGCCACTTTTGCATCACTGGGGCTTTCTTAAGCTACAGTTTCTCATTTAAGAATGAAATGACAGTCTTTTACAATATTTACAGATTGTTTTGATGAGCATTGAACTTCTCATCCTAGACTGTTAAAACATTTATTTTGTTATGCTTGGCATTTCGGCTGAACTATCCTGCTTTCCTGACAGGACCAGATACCACCTTGTTATTCACATGGTCATGTTCTCTTTTTACCTTTAGTTTTCAGAGTCATAAATTCTCATTTTCATTTAAGGAGCAATGAGAAGAATAAAATAACAACATAAGAAAGTTATAACACCTCATTAGATAAAAACTCAGAGAAACAATCTAATGTAAATATTCCACTCAATACTTGGCCCATTTTTTTAGGACATGGCTCAGGCAGACAAGGTTTTATACTTTATACTCATAACTTTTCTTGAAAAGACTGACAAACGTGTGCAGACAGCAATATTCAAACAAGAATGCATCAGAAGCTGGTCTTGGTAACATCCACCAAAAACCCCTGAATCCAGAAGGAGGTGCCTACCCAAGGCCTGACACTCATAAGGCATAGTCTCCTCTTAGCCAACTAATGCTTTAGGTCCCTTGCTTGCTTGCTCTCTCTTGTTTCAAAACTTTCTTCTTGCTGGGATGCTGTTTCTGATCTATCCTCTACCAGAGACAACCACCTAACTGCACAGACAAGTTAAAGGGTAGACAAAAACTACTTATGTTGGCATTCCCATAGCAAGAATGATCATCATTTAAACTTGAGCTTTTACATGACCAGCACTTTGGAACTCCTGGGTCAGTGGCATTTTCCACAAAGAAACTGAAATCCCTTACAGTCAGCCAAGGTCATTTCCAGCAAATGATCCCAACCAACTTCACCTTGACTGAGATCCCAAATAAACTGGAAATATAAATGCTGGCAGCCTTCAATATTCTCTACCCCCTAAAATACTATTCAGTGAAACAAACCCTTTTTAGTTTAATGCTTGTCCTTTTCAAGACATCTTAAACAACCACTAACACAAGCAGTGTTTCATTTGCTACTGCATACTGGTCCAGCTTCTGTCCTGCTCTTTAGTGCTGATAACCTAAAGATCTTGCAAAATAAAAATTAATCTTTGAAAAGCCCAAATACAGGTTGCTTCAGAGTTCTACTCTTGTGTTTATAACAATAATGCTACTTAATTCTTAATTATGCACAGATAATGTAACTTGTGTCTTCATCTAATATTGATTGGTTATTGCATCAATGGCCAGACTTGATCTTAAAGGTCTTTTCCAACACAAATGATACTATAATTTATATATGGTATAAATACTGCATACACAAACAAGAATACAAGGAAATATCTGTCTCCAAAAACTAATCATAGCTGATTTATAAACAAGAAGAGAAAGTCTATTGAAAAGTGAGCAGTCTACTGAAGTTTACTTACAAAGCTTCATACTGGGACTTACTCATAAACATTATCAGTATCAAAAGCAGTAAGCCTGATTAACGATTTCCTTTCCCATGTGGCTGCATAAACTTCTCTAAATGTTTATTTCTTCTGCCTTATATTTGAAAGCACTTGATTAATTCTGAAAACTAAACCACTAAAGAAACAGTTCCTTGGACTAGTCTTTGATCTAATATAATAACTCCAGCAGCTTCATTAGTCTAATGATTAAGTTTGCAGCTAGGTAGCTCCTCGGTGTTTTAAGACAGAATGAGTAGACTCTGGTCTTCATTCTGTAACTACAGCACCAGTCTTTTTTTTTTTTAGCATATGATGTTGTTCTAAGGTTATTTGGCTTCAGAAATTCAGAACTATTTTTCTGTTCCTCTCCTTTTTAACCCACTTTACTCAATAAAGCTATTCTGAATAATTTCAACTTGCTCTAATGTTTTTTGCTTCCTAGTGTCCAAACAAGTTTGTAACTCCCAATGCAAACAGTTGCAAAACAATGCCAAAGTTATTTTGGAAACCTCTGAATCCATCTTCTAAAGGAAATACAATTCATGTTAGTGTTTATAAATCTCATCTAAATTGCAACCTCAAACCTAAAATTTTAACCAAAATTTAGATGCCAATAAATATGGTGCCTTTCATTTGAAATGCCACAGTGCTTGCAGTATACTGACCTATTTACTCTCTTCTGAATACTCTATCTACATACTATAGTAAATATATAAAGTAGAACAGTTTTCAACTTATTGCTATCTCTCCCAGACATTTTATTAGATGCTTGCTAAATATTCAAGTCTAATATACATAGTTATGTCAGTGGTTAGGAGATGAAAGCCTACATTACTTCACTCAGGAAATGAAGTGCAGGTTTCAGTCCTTTCATTGCAATATCCTTCAATGCATGGACCAGAAATGCTTTTGCACTGAATTGTTCAACAAGTGAGTGATGCAATGGCTTACACAGCTAAGCCACTGTATGATTTCTAAGGCCACAGGGTTAATACATAGTGATAAACTATACAGTTATAATTGTAGCTTTCAGGCCAGTTTAATTGAATACCATGAATATTACACAGTTAAAACTTGCTCTGTTATTTAGCAGAAATTTGAATTTTGATTCCTCTGAAATCTAAGTGATTCAACATGTATTAAGGTATATTATCTCAGAGCACAAATCAAATCCACAGGAATTTTAACATTGATTAAATTAACCCAGATATGTTGGGGAGTAAGAAAGGTGGGAAATCTTCAGGAAGGTTGCACATAAAGAAGTGTCATCTCATAGAAGACAATTGTCCAGTGACCAGTTCTCCATTGTAGTTGAGATGTAAGTAAAGATTTAATGAGGATAATTTTCCCAAAGATATTACTTCAATTCTGTTTTCCCCCCAAAATAAATTGTAATAAGATGATGGAAGAGCTTTAATTTCAGGTTTGAGTTTTCTAAGATCATTAATGATTCTTAAGATCATTAGTGTGCGGTGAGCTAATCTTAGGGCATAGAAGGAAAGGGATTAGTGAGACCATTTTTTATGATCTGCAACACAACACAGGATGAAGGACTTCTCTGAACAACGGCAAACCTGAATTCCTGCATTAAAAACTCTGGGACAAATTTTTGTGACATCATCAAGACAGCATGAGTCTTCCAGATGAAAAGCTAGCCCACAATAAAAAATTATGTAATATGAAAGACTCCAGTGCTAGAATGCTATCAAACACCAGTGCTGCAGCTGCCCACATTGCAGTGTAATAATTTTAAACATAAATAAGAAGAATAACAATCAAATCTAAAGAATTACGTGACTGAATTTCCCCAGATGAAAGTATCTTTGCTACCTGTGAATTTCATGAATTTCACCTTACCACAAGGAAAAACAGAAATTGAAACTTAAGGTAATATGTAACAGGCAGTATCAAAGCCACATTTACTAATTTCCACATGAGTAACTCTGACATATTTAAATTAAAAATGTATTTTTGATAGTAATACAATCTTCATTTAAAAATTTTAAACAACAGCAAAGCTAGCTACGTTGTTAGGACAGTTTTGCCTACACAGTTTCAGTCTAGGAATAAGTTTTGGATCCTGATGACAATATGCTGTTATTTCTTATGTGATATATTTTTTCTGCATAAAGTGTCTTTACAGTTGTTATCAATGCATTAATTCCTGACAGTTACAGATGATTTTAGGTATTCCTGGGTAGAGTCTTCATCACTAACACTTTTGAAAAGCTGAGTTACAACCATGAACTCAATCTTGAGTCAAATGACGAGAAAACCTTCCCAAGATCCTTTTGGCATTTTGTAAAGCCAACATTTCAGTATTGGTGTACATCCTCTCCCCTTCTCTAGATACAATCAAGATTTTTGTTTTCTAAGTCACATCAAAAATAGATTAAGCACTGGATAAAAATAGCTAAAACTTTTAAATTGTTTCCTGTAATTGTACATTTTCCCTTTTGAACTTGTATCTTCAGAGGCTAGACATTTATGCCTGAGGCAAAGTGTTACTCACTGTGAACAAGGAAGCAAAAATCTTTCCACATCAGCAACAGAGTAAGCTTTGTGAATCCTTCTGCATCATATTCCACCACACCACTATCAACAAAAACACAACAAAAAATGAGTACAGTTTTTACCTTCAAATACTAGATGATGAATACATAAATTTTGTAATAGGGGGATTGTTATCTTTGTTTGTTTGTTCAGAATCTTCCAGGATTTGCTTTTTTTATTAACAGTTACAATTTTCTAGCTAATTGTAAATTTGATTAAACTTTTAATCTCAGTAATAGTCTTAATTATGCTGAGGTATTGAAGGTTGTTACTCAAAGAAAGGCCATTTTCAGTTTAAAATACACTTTTGAATGAAAGAAGACCTGCTACCACATCTGCAGTCCTAAACTGATAAAAACTGTAGACACACAAATTCCCTGTACCTTACTCAAATTAAGATTATTTTTCATTTCTGTAGCAAGTGAGAGAATAAAACTGAAAATAAGCGGGCTGAGCAGAGTTTAAATTTGAAAATTTGGAAGAGTATATATAAAAAATACAAAACATGAGATCATAACAAAAAATTCCATATAGAATACTTGTTTGATAGATGGATTAAAAGTTTCAACCATCAGAAGCTGGTATTCTCTGTCTGAAACAGTATCAGAAGTCATGAACCACAAGGCAGATGTCATATAATCATAGGAACACGTGGCCACTTCTATAATAGAGTTTTCTCAGAAGAAAATGAAATGTCTTGATAAAGATTAAACTTGCACTGTTTACTCATATGTTCAGTGGAAGTTATTGTTATCAATTTATCATTGTATTAAATTTGCTAGAAGCCACCTGTTTTCCTAACCTCACTCGAGAGACCTGAGATTTGAAGGGCTCCTGAATATCCATGACACTGTCATCACTCCTTGGAGGCAGAAACCCCTTATCACAATCAGCTAAAGGCTTGGACTCTGGCTCAGTTTAGGCAGCAAACCAAAGTGCCAACCCTTCACAGTGCCACAGCAGCCCTGACTAATTGATTTTTTGAAGTAAATGTGTCATCATGCCTGGCCATGCACCTTTCATCTGCAGGAATGCAACAGGACCCAAGAGCCTCATCTCTTGACACACAACATACGGGTTGTTGGTGGGAACAGCTGGTCTCCCAGCCCTGCCTTTACACTGAGCAGGGGTTTCTGGCTCTTGCAAGGCTTGGAACCACACCTGCTTCCCCATTTTCCCACCTCAGTCACTGCTTGTTAGTGTAAAACCCCTTAAGTAATTGAGTCAGAAATGAACATAGTTCTTCTGCACAAGGAAAATCCCTACTGTCCCTTTCCCATCATCACCTATTTTCTAGAAAAATCAGATTGGCCACTGGCACAGAAGTACATTCCAGCATTGCTACAGAGAGACAATCTGTACACATCATTCTGTGAAAAATGACTAGATTTCATCTCATCCAGTGGACAGCAGCCACACAACCACAAACCATATGCAAAAATGAGTCTCCCCCACGCTACAGAAAAATATGCATCGGAAGAAAACTTACGTTCCAAAGTGACTCAGGAAAGCTGCAATGTACTCTCTTCTCTTATGGTATCCCTGAATAACATATTGTACCTTAAAAAAGAAAGAAAATAAATCCAGAGCTATAAAAAGATTAAAAAACCCAAAGCCCAGTTTGCCATGCATTTGTTGTTAAGGAAGATTATGTTTGACATGGTAGAATTTCTGAATCCTACATTTAGCAGAATTCCCTGAAGAATCCTAAAGTGCCTTTGAAAAAAATTCTGGATCTTGCATATAGAATATCTTGTAAAGAAATCTCTTCAATCATGTCTAAGTGAAACTTTAGTCTTTCACAATAGACTGAAGCACTGTTTAACTGCATGAGACAAACACTGAAAGAAAGAAATGCTCATCCTTGCCTTACTGAAGCTTGAATAGAAATCTGTGATAGGCAAATCAATTATCTGAACTGACAGTAAGCTAAGTGTCAAAATAACATTCTGGTTATAAAAGAGAAGAAAAAATTAAATTTCTTGCACAACCGATCTTGGGTGTTTTCTGAAGACTGCACCTCCAACAAAATCTTCTGAACACTAAGCTCTTTCACTGGTTTCATGCTGACTCAGGGAGACACCTACTCAACTGCGAGCATCAGTTTCTGAGGCACTCTGGGTTTTTAAAGACTTCCATCCTGGCACAGACAAAATCCAACAATGCTAAATTTGGAGACTTAAGGCAAAATTCTCCTCACACCATGTATGTTTTCTTGTTGATTTGGATGGCATCACTTAAGAGAACAGTGTGAGCAGGGTTTGACCCATAACAAAACCAATGCATGTGTCACCAGGCTGCAAGGACATCTGCTTTACAACTGGTGGCTTGGAAGTACTTATGGTATGGTTCTATATGTGATTCCCTGTGTAACTTCCTTTGCTTTCCAGAACCAAAACTAGCATTTTAAGATCCTTTTCTCCCTCACTGAAAAGAACACCAAGAGTATTTTCTTGGCTATGGCAATACTAGAATTCCTTGGCTGGCAAATGCCTTCCTAAAATTACTGAAAAAGTCTTGATACAACCATTGCTGAGAGCTGTCTTGTATAACTTAGATTCTATTTATAAACTCAAGCATTATATTTTATAAAACACTAAGATTATTTTGAAGGCTTTGTGTAGGATCTGAAATGTTATTCTGGGAAGAGGAAAACATACGATAAGTTTGCTTAAGTGACTTCGTTTAAGAAAGGATAAAAACAGCCCAGTGTGCCTGCAGATTTTAAAAACAGAAAGTAATTTTAACAGAAAACCACAACAAAAACAACTCTAATGATAGATTCCAACGTAATTATGGAAACACATTCTGAAGAAACTTTTTCGAAAAGATAAAATTATTCTCTTCATTTAGACAATTGAAGGTAAATATAATATACAAGCAGGAAGTCTGTAATAGGTCAATATCTAAATGTTGACCCCCTAAGCCTTCTTTTGAAAATTATACTTAAATAATGGAGAAACTTTCAAAATACTATAATTGTTCTTTTTTGTTTAAACAGTAAGCTAACTGGAACACAACCTTTTCAGCAACCTTAAGTAGCTCTTACTGTATAAACATCCAAAGAAACTGCTGATTCAGTTCATCTGGAGGAAACATCTGAGAAGAAAAATCACGGAAACTACTCAAAACCTACAATAATGACTGGGGTATGAGAACTTGCAACTAGAACAATAATATGCAAACTACACATCTGTATTTACTAAAAACCAGTATACTGCAATGCAGTATTGCACAACACAGTAACATTTTATCCTAAATCATAACATGTCACAGTAAGGAAAAAAACTGCTCCAGGATCTGATCCCAAACTCACTTGTTTACCTAAAGGAGTCATTCTACTCAATGTCATGCTTAGGTACTCAGCTCTTACCAAGAATGTATTCCCTGTGTAGTTCAGCCTAAGTATGCCTTGCTTTACATACCTGGCAGAAGAATAATGATGTCTGTGGAAATGCAGTACAGTGCATCAGGGAAAGGAAAACTGATTGTCTGCAGCAGCTTACCTTGTTTGTTAGCAGCTGGCATACTTGGGGTACGTAGTCGATGAGACAACCTCCACCAGGAAAGGCTGGGATGTGAAGGGCAGATGATCCTCCAAGTGCACTAGAAAAATAAGTTAATTTAAGAATGCATTACATGTACAGCCTCTGGGATTTGAAAATTATTTCTGCACAGTCCTCTCTCCCTATTCTTGAAGTCAGATGGCCAAGAGGAAGTATACTTTATGCTGTGGTGATAATAAAAAGTAGTGAGTGATACCATCTATAAAAACAGGTTATACCATGACCCACTGTAAATTAACCACTGAAATCAAGAGTATCACTAATGCAAAACATTCTCTCAGGAAATATCTTTTTCATTGTGAACAGTTCTGTTTCTTAGCCCTCATCAGTAAGATGTGGAGTACTGTAGTTCAGATATCTTGTTAGTGGTGGAGGCGAGGACCTGAAGTCCTTAGCTGTTCCAAAACCCACCTTCAGTCAAACCAGCTAAGAATAATCAAAATAATTAGGACTGAGGAGTCATAGATGGCCAGATGCAAATATCAATCACGTCGCTGACTCCAGTTTTGGACTGCCCAATAGAACACTGATGTTAACCTACTAAATCAAGGGGGCAGTGAGCCAGAAAGATTATCAGGTACATGATGATGTAAGGAGGATGCTGAAAGAAATGGGTTTGTTCAGTCTTCAGAGAACACTGCAGAGGGGCCATACTGAGGAGGGAAGCTGAAGGCATATTGACGCCTTCAATTATCTAATGGAAAATTATAGAGATGGTGGAGTCAGAGGCTTCTCTGAAGTGGGGCTCAGTGGTGCCATGTCCTCAGAGATGCTCAAAGCTCAGCTGAACAACAGGGGTCATGAGCTGGCCCTGCTCTGAGGAGTGGCTTGGCCAGATAAGCTCCTTCTTGCTTATCTACGTTGGTTTATGATTATAGTCTATGATTCTATGGTTTTGTTCATGCCCAGTATGAAATGACAAAAACAAGGATATTAATTCTGTCCATGCACATACTGGGCATCTATATGGCAGGAATTCACAGAAATAAGGTAACTTCAGAGATGTATTTAGGCAGCTGAACCATTTGCCTCTATCAAAGGACAGAAGACTGAAGCACACCTGCTATTACTCAGGATAATGGCTTCTTTGGTGTGGAAAGATCTAACACTTATTTAAATCAGGCTGTATAAGGCAACAACTAGGTAAAGTCCATGCTACTTCCTTCTAGCAGCACTGACCTAAATCTTTCTTTATAGTCCCTTACCAAATCAAAATTTGCATTACACACTGTGGATTACATCATTCACTAACTATCCAGAAGCAACTTGGACACCATAAAAATGCTTCAAAAGCTAAGTTACTTTGGGTGGCCTCCTGTTTACATGCTGTTTCCATGACAAATTACACTGGCTAGAAAGAAAATTTCTTGTCTGCAAAACAAGTCTCTTACTCTCCAACATGATCTGGCCTCTTATTTTCCTCAGTACTTGATAAGAAACCACTTTGGTAGGTATAAAGGTCTACAGTCATGCATCCCTTTGAAGGAACAGAGCCTACATAAATCAAAAAAATCCCAAACTCATAATGAGGTATATGGAAATCTGCTACTCAGGCAAAACAGTCTGGGTTTAGCAGACTGTTCACCACATGGAACAGTTCTGCAGGTCTGGATTTTGCATATGCAACGATGAAAAAAAAAAAAAAAGCCCTGAGTACACCACAGCTACATAAAAAAAACAAACAAACTTTTCCAGCAGAAGTAAGACTTGAATGGGATTTTTTTTTAAAACAGAATTCAGTTTCCCTGCTGCTACCCCCTTACTAAAATTATTCACACAAGAATATAATTTTGCAACTTGCGGATGGTTTAAAGCACTGAAGTATGACTAAGATGATTAGAAAGTTGGAACATTTCTGAAACAATATGTTCTTACAAAATTGCAAGAATAGTGAGTCCACTGATCTGTAACATTGGAGAATGGAAAACTTCACCTCCTGGTATGTTAGAAGATGTGAACCTCACTTTAGGACACTGACTTCCAGTTTATTAAACTCCTTACATATTATGTAAATATATCCATAAAAGCCTCCAATCTCACACACAGAGAAACTGGTACTGTCCACTTTGCATCCTGCCTTGCCTCATTTGACACCAGGTCTATGTTCCCTTGCAGTATGGACATAGCACTGAAGATGCTCAGATGACTACAACAGGAATTACTGGCTTCTCTCCCAGTTTCAGTAGCAGGTATGAAACTAGAAGTCATCTCTAACAGACTACCCATGCAAAAAAAAGCTTTCACTCCTATATCATCAGCTTACAATACATCTTCCAGACTGAATTATTATGATTTGTGAGTAAGGGTTTCCCATTTTACCTGTATCCATCTCTTGAAAGTAGCCATCCTGTAAAAATGTGTTGACATAAATGGAAATCTAGCCCTTCTCAAATGAAAAACAGACTGCTAAAAGGTGTGGTTTCTGAGAAAGAGGTCCCTCCACAGAAAGAAGGCTGGAGTTTCTAGTATAATTATCCGCTGAAAACAGAATAAAGCTGTACCATATATAATTTATATTCTGTAGAAATAATTATGGGTAGGGAAAATTAAGAGTGGGCAGGCATCTTTGTTCCCTCTATTGGGTCAGAGAATCTGCTTATTAAATATTTTAATAAAATACTGCATTTGCACAGGACCTTGCCTCTGACCATCTCAAAACTGTCTATAAACATTTAGCAATTAAGATTCATCTGCCTCATTAAACTGATATTTACCTTTTATTTTTAAACACGTAAAGAAGCTATTGCTCAAAGTTTGATTTGACTGTGCGGTACTACAGTGTCTGTCATGTTAAAGGAACATATTTGCTGTACCTCACAACCCTGAGACCAGGCAAGAGGAAGTAATAATTCATTTGACTTATAATAAACCTGCAACTAAAGAAAGAAGTGACTTCCACAATGCCAAAGAAGGACCTGTAAAGGATGCAAAATGGAGACAATCGAGCAAGGGAATGTCGCCATGCAGGTCAATATCAAAGGCTGCTTTTTGAGGTACCTCAAAGTCCAATCAAAAGAAAAAGTGACAAACAAAGTGCTATAAGAAGCCTTTTATAGTGAAGGACATTCCATTTGGCAAAGTATTTCACCAGCACAAGCTAAAGATTGCTGCATGTCAAATCTGCTTTCCATAGAGTTGGGCCTCTTGGAGCGTAGATCTTAAACACTTCTGTGTGCAATCAAGCTTTCCTTCTCAGTATCAGTGCTATACACCCCTTACAAAAAAGCCCCATGCTCATTTTATCATGACAACAAAAAATGTTAAACAAAAAGCATCAAGAGATATGATGAGGAAGCACAGACAATTGCTCCCCTACAGCTGCCAGAGTAAGGATAGTTTCAGTACAATCAATTGAATTGTGTTTGATTTTTACACTGTTTTTTCCAATAAACTGCTACTTTTTAAAGGCTAGAATTCTAACAGTCTGGTATTTTCTGTAATTTTAACAATTCATGAAGCAACAGTCTTAGAGGATGCTATTTCATTTCAACTGGTACCAGGTGAAGATAAAATACATGGTAGATCAACCTGTCTCAGAGATAAGGTTGTACAAATATGCTGGAACAAAGATCTGCTGGCCTCAGAATTTTATTTGCTTGCTCTCACTCTAAGCCTACTCAGCTCTGCAAACCAACTTCATACATCTCATTTTAAGACAGAGCAGAGACTCCTTGCAGCAAGGTCGTGTCCTCCTGGACTTCCAGAGTCAGTCACAGTGTGGTTCTGATCCATGGTCTGTGAATTAAATTGCATTTTGTGAGGAACTCACTAGTGAATTCAGCAAGAGCAGCAGTCAGCCTGCATTACTAGAAGTTTTGTTCTGTGACATGCTGAAATACAAGTTCAGAAAGCGTAGCTGGAGTATGTTTACATTTCTGCTGTTGACTGGTGCATTCCAAGTGACTTGCTCTGTCTGTCTCTCAATGGCTCTATTTATTCAGGCCAACATACAAAATGCAAAATTCTTCCACATTTTTTGATAACTTCTAATTAATTAAAATGACTTTCTCAAGAAATCATCCTCAATAAGTGGCTTAGCATTAATTCACCAATTTAGAGAAGTGACTGTTTTTGTTCTTGAGTATTTGCTGGTAAAGAACCAGTTATTTGCCCATCACTTCATTAGGGAAGAAGGGTACTTGCAAGTTTCAGCCTCAGGGGACTGAGTGCTTTAGCAAGGCACACTTACAGGCATGCAGAGAGATGCCCTTTCTCCTATCCCTACCCCTGTCCCTACAGCTCTTGGGCCTGCCCAGTTCCCCTAAACTCCCTCATTAGCACCACCTCTTCCCTGCAATTCATTTTGCTTCCCTCTTTCTCCAAAGAGAAAAAATGCAGGTTTCTCTAGATTGCTAGGAAACTTCTGAGCTAAGTTCTGAAAAATGAGGATTATTTCAGACCACCCTCTACATCACAGTTTGAAGAGTTAAGTGCTAACACAGGTTATGCTACTACAGCTAAGGACCTGTGCACACATAATACAGTTCATATTTTGTGCTCCCCCCTTACCTATTCCCATTCCTCACTTTCAATAATTGCATAAGCTTTTCTGTGAAACAAATATCACAAAGAAAAGAACATCAACAGAAAAGCTATACTCTTAAAAAGTATACCTTACTTGACAGGAGGCTTTTTTTTTTTTAGGGAGAGTAGAAAATGTGTATTTGGGTGAGGAGGTTCAGAACTGTAAGAATCATACTTATCCTGAATACAGTGTGATACAGCATTAAACAGCCTTATATCAAAAGAAAGTGGTACATATTATTGACTGCACTCAACATTTCTAACTCCAATACATTCTTTCTGCAAAACACACAGAAAACAGGGAAAAGACAAGTTCAATGGTTGTGAATGATGGAGTTATAGATTTGTCTAACTTTGAAAATATAAACAAATGAAAAACTTGCCTCTGAGTGGAAAGACCTTTCATATGGGTTTAAAGAAATTAGGAGCTTTTCTGTCAGTGTGCCCAGTGTTAGAGCATTGTCAAATCTATATACCAGTGATGGAAAGTAGACTTTAGACTTTTTAGACTACAGCCCTTTATTTTACCAAGACTGGTAAAATTACCTTTTTAACTCTCTGTAAGACCTGCTGTATTTTGAAACTCAAGCACACTGCAAACAGACATGAGCATTTAAAGGGTTTATTACTCATGATGGCTATACCCAAGAGTAGCCTCAAGCATGTGGAAAGAAATTCCCTTCTTTTTGCTTTTTTTTCCTATTTTGAGAGGCATGTTAAAGGCTTTGATCTCCTTCCCTGTTCTCTTTGTCTTTTGTTGCTGAAGTAAATAGTTGACTTTTTTTCTTTTGCAGTTTCATCACTTTAGTACATTACACCATTTGGCACAGGAGACACAAGGAACCACATCAAATAAAAGCACGTGACCACAAAAGCTGCCTTAGCAACCATGATCCCAGATTTGCTGTCAGTTTACCATTTTTCAGACTCGCCTGACTGCAACCAAATCCCTCCTATCACACAAACAACGTGGTGCTTGGCAGAAGCCTTGGGATAGTGCTTCCATCAGCAACACAAAGCTTAGCAGTAAAATAACAGAACATTTGTACTGAAAAATTGGACAGTCTAGGTTTGAGACAGCATTTTCTTTCCTTTCCTGTAATAGTCCATTTGAAGCAAACATAATTAACATATTGCTTGTCCACTCAAATCTATCACAAAGGGAAGCATGTCCAAAAGAACTTCCATTCTATTTTTAAAGAAACAGCTTTTACTTTGAATTACTTCTACTATAATACTGGTAAAACAGAAATGTATGATTTCAGCCAAGAGATCTAATCTTATCTAATCTATATTATTGAATGTTCTGGAAAAAGAAATACAATCACAAATAGACCCAAAAGGAAAACTATGCCAAATCCAGTTATCTGAAGAAAGAATCCTGGTCAAACTCAGACTCAGCATCTGGCCATTACAGCTGAAAGGATGATACCATCATTTTTTCCTTGACCTACTAGTGGTTCAGAGTAAATACCTCTGAGCTTGTCCTGACTAGTGACTGGAAAAAAATATGAAATAATCACTATAAAGAGCAAATACTAAAACCAGAATGTATTCTAGTTTCACAGAATGTGCAGAAAACTGCAAGTCAGACTTACTGAGCTTTATTTCAGTTCTTCTGCTGACGCTGTATGTTCTAGCATGTTATTTCAGCCATTCTGCTTCTCTGCTTGCCCACCTATTATGTTCAGATGCTTATACTGAAGTACATGGAAGTTTAATAACATTCATAGACTAGTACAAAAACTGTGGGATGAAGGAATCTTTAAGTGCTAATAAATACATGTTTGGGTTAGTCCAACTTCTCTATTCTGCTGCAGGTAAAATTGTAAGAAAGAAACAGTTGTCTATAATGTATTAGCCATTTTAGACAAAGTGGTTACACCAAGGAGACTTACATTAAGTGTATAGATTCTAGGTTCTAGCAGACTTTAACCTATCAGACTTAAATGCAAACCATACCTAGAGTGATTCAATACTGAAGGGTTTGTGGAGATAAGAGCTCTGTCCCCAGGATTCTATTGCTTCTCAAAGAAAATAACTCAAGTAGCATGACATTAATAGATGGCTAACCCTATAATTACATTAGAATTTGTTTCTTTTCATCCCTTCACTGAGTACTGAGAGCTAGAGGCAGAAAGAACAGATACTCCTGCAGTATCAAGTTTTTCCTACTGCTTATGAAAGCATAAAAGTCTGAAAATATTAGTATTTCCTCTGTATTTGATAAATCAGGACTGAAAGGATTTTTCCTTTGCTTAATGGATCTTTACACACAGAAATACTCTGCATAAAGGGGACTGCCAGATTTCTACTGAGGTGTTAAATGAGTAAAAAGCTGGGCTGCTAGTGCTGGAAAAGGGAGCACTCCACCATCCTCTCATCTCACATTCTCTGAAGTAACAAAACCACAAGAGGATAACAATTATTACCTGGCTGATGGGACACTTGATGTCACACAGTGGTACCACAGGGCACACAAGCACTCTGCCTACAACAGGCACCACATTGCTTCCTTCTCTGGGTGACAGGACTCCCTTTTATAAACTGACCTGTGGCTCACAGCAGACAGCTGGGCAGGGAGGCAGCCCAGCACCACTGATTGTCCTCTGGCACCTCCATCAGACCTCAAGGTACAAACTCATGGAAAAGTCCAAGCAACAGAAATTATCAGTGAGGCTTTGAAGTGCACAGGTTAACTTAACTGGTGTCAACAATATCACTCCATAAAATGGTACAAAATTTATGGTCACATTCATTCTGACAACATAAAAGTGAAAAGTATAAAGCTATATATTTCAAACTATTTAAAAGTATTAATATAGAATTGTTTTTCATAATACACTACTAACAGGTTCAAAAAGAAAATTTGAAAAGTTCTGCAGGTTATAGAAAGACTTTTAGCCTTCTCTTTAAGGCTAAAAATTTCTCACAAATGTTGCTTTTGTGTTGCAACTTACTGAACTGATGCCCCCTTACTCTTTCTGCAAAAAAATCACCAGTAGCAATGTGTATTGCCAATGTACTATACTTAGTCAACTGAGGCAGATAATAATGAGAATCCATAACAAATGACAAAGAGCTGAATTTAGAGACACTTCTTATGATATCAAAAATAGAACTTTGGTGTATCCTTCCCCTTCCCTCCTAAAAGGTACTGCTTACTAGTATTAATTCCAATTAATAATATTAAATTTTAAATATTTTTACTAAATAATAATTCATTAAATAATATTTACAGGAAACAGATATAAGAAGCCCTGAATCAGTTGCTAGATGCCTCACATTGTAAAGATGAGGGCATGGTTGCTGTCCCAAAGAACTCTCACAGTCTACTATTTCAAGCTGCACTGCAGAGAGAGGAATTGAATGAGAGGGTAGGAAGCATGCATATTGCAAAAGGAGACTTAAACCTTTATCACTTACAATGTAGATAAATAATTTCCAAAGCATTTTGCTTATTTCTTAAAGGTTGGCAACACATTAAGAGAAACGTGAGTGAGAAGTGAAGAAAGGTCAGAGAAGATTTTCACAGAGAATTCAATGCAATAAGGAAGCAACAGCAAATAAAACTCCCAAACCACCAGGAAAAGTTGTAGGAAAGAAATCCAGACAAATAGAGCAGCAGCAAACATCACTGAACAGAAAAGGTAGATAAGATAAGCAACATGTGCAGATAAGTAAATAAAGAGAGCACTGTACAGTCCTGAATTATTTTCATTTACACAGAAGTTCAAAAACGTACAAGAGAAAGACCATGTGGCCTAACTTCCTTCAATTTTCTTCTGTATGGATCTCAGAAAGAAAAGCAAACATTAGAAAGAGGCTGGAGACTCATCACAACTAAGACAAAACAAGCTTTTGGGTGAAGAAAAAGTCAACTGTTACTGAATTGTTAAACGTTTCCACTCTGCACTGGTTTGAGATACCAACATATATGCAGGAATTTGTTTACAATAATGCACTCTCCCCATATCTCCTTCTCATGAACTCTGAAGGAAGAAAGTTGAGTCTGTTATTCTTCAAATTCCTGTTCTTCAGAAAGGTACTTTTAATGGCATTACCTGTTTTGCTGATATATTTATAACCCCCTAAACTGTGAATATATTAAGGGCCTTCTAAGTAGCAAGTAAAATAATACTGGGCATTGGCTCTTCTACTTCAATGGAAAAATGTAACGACTTGGAAGAGCTGTGTCGAAGGAACTAAAAATGGTGTAGCATGAAGACAGGAGTTAGGAATTACAAATTTCTGCAAAAAGAAGAAAGAGAATATTGGACTGCTGGTATGTGAGCAGTATGCTCCTCTGAAACAATAGCACCCAATAAATTAACAAAAGAATCCAGGATTTATTTATTGTAAAAGTCCCTGGAAATTCCCTCACTGCACTGAAGCCTGGGGTATGTTACACAGTGCTTCACAGCTTTTAAGATACTCATCTACTCTTCTATAATCCACTCTGCTTTAGTGATGAAGATCTTCCAAGCAATTCAGTTGAACAGAACATTTATCACAAATCCATGTACATCTTCTCTTATTATCCATCAATAAAGTGGATAACATAAATTAATAACTTCTCTAAGACAGTATCAGTTACACGTACAAACATATGCTGTATTTATCTGTAATTTCTGATGACTCTTATAGCCATTCAATAACATCCACTTTACTACACTGTGACTATACACATGGCAGGTAATTTTCCAGTACTTGTACTAAACCCAGCTAACCAGCAGTGTCTATCACAAAGCAGAAAAATTACTCTCAAAACCTTATGACTCTGTTGCCTTCCCTGCCTACTGTTCTTGCCTTTTTCTGAAGAACAACAGTCATTTCCTTGCATAACTTGCAGCCCTTTATGTTTTGTGATTGCACTTGCTCATATTGTTCCTTATTTTATTTATGTTCCCTAATCTACTTGCCAAATTACAGTAATTATCTCTTATTGTTAATCTTTTCCTATATTGCTTAATGCCTAACACTTCCAGTGACACAGTCATTTTGTAGAGCATTTATTTTTTGCCTCTGCTAAAACACTGCTGTGTTGTAAACTTCTCTCATGTAGGTTTTTATTCATTCTCCTTAGGCCATACAGTAATCTTCATTTGTGAATCTCATCTATCTGGAGAAACATTTCGTATGAAAAATCCTGTCCTCTGCTTCATCAGCATTACGTTTAATTAGCTGACACTGAGAGGGCAAGAAAACTTGCAGAAAAATTTCAGAAATGAAATGAGAGCAACATGCTGGAAAACTTCTAGATATGAAGTTGAGCATTTGGGTCATCGATAAGAATGCCTGAGGGAGACAGAAAGTTAAAGGAGAAAAATGTTTTTCTTTCATACATCTGGCTTCTGACACTGATTTCCATGTGTATGCAGCATGATTAAAGGGCATTCTTGCTCAGATCTTGAAATTGGCTTTATCTTATGTTCACAAATGATGTGGAATGCTACAAGTCTGGTCTGGTGCTCCTGCTAAATGCTCCAGGAGGCCGAGTGCGCTCTGGTTTTATGTAAGCCAAATACACATGTGGACACAAGGCAAGAGAACATCAGTTTTTCATGTAAACACAGCCACTGTGGCTTGACAAGCTAATATGAACCATGTTAAACTCTTACTCATTTAACAAGGTGATATCAATCTGCTCAGACAGTTTTTACAGTCCCTTTCAGAGTCTTTACCACAGGAATTTGTGTAAGTCTGTTTTGCTCCCATGAACACAAATAATTCAAAAATCATCCTAATATGTTCTCTTCAAAACAGAGGGAAGCAGAGCTATGGATCACATTGCACAAGGGCAGCCTTTGGTGAGTGGAAAGACTGAGAAAAATTCTCAGAAGAAAACACTGGCACTTTGAAACTCTGGTCTTACATCAGAAGTAACAAAGGTTCCTTCTGTAAAAAGGCAGACACAGGTCTGCCTTTAAAACAGAAAAGGCAGAAAATAAACCCAAAGGTCTTCATTGTGTTAAAAGTGAAGCAGGGATCCCATATATACACAAGGAACTGGAAATCTCATAATTTGTAACTTAACAGCAGCGCTTAAGTTGGTCAGAAGGTGAATACAGGTATTCTTGTATTTTGATTACGCTGATATGCCTGGATTTTGGTCATGGAGAACATTCATTATAGAACGTTATGCAAGGCAAAGACTGGAGCAAAAAATCCTTTTCACAAAGATTTCCCTTATCTCAGAAGAGATAATGAACATTCATAGTGCAGATACAGATATCAGTCAGGCCATTAGTCAAACACAGACACTTCTACCCCCTAAACTGTCTTTAAAGCTGTCCCTCTTTCCCTTAGAAGCTGCAAACACTTACATGGCCATTAAAAGATGAAAATTCCACCTTTACATTAGTATACCTTATCACTTTTTAAGGTTTGATTAATATTACTTAATGTTTAAGATGTTGAGTGGTAAGATATTAGGATGCCTAAATGGCATCTGTTAGTAGATGTATTTACCAGATGCTTTGATAAACCAGGCTCTTTAGTTGAAGAACAACATTTTCAGAAAGATTGTCTGCTTTTAAATAATTTCTGTTCTGTCATTTAGTAAGACTGAAATATTAAGATTCTACATCTTGAATTGCTTCCTAAATATTCTCTTTTTGGAAATTATATTAAGGCTCTTGAGTCATATAGATATGTAAAAAAGATCAGACTATTACCAAAAATAAAAGCATTGAAGCAGTACTACATGTCTTATTAAAAGACCTTTTACCCTAAAAATGCAAAGTGTTTTAAGAACACACAATACAATTTCTGTATAGTGCTTCTATAGATTGCTTCAAATACATTAATAGACAATCCTTGATACAATTTCTGTCAGGGAATGAATATTACTGTATGTCACTAAAAGCTGAGCAGAACTCACAACTTCCTCAGAAGTGAAGTACAACCAGAATTTCCCAAGCAGGTCCTCAGCATCTTTCAAGGTGAAGTTTACTGTTGAGCCATTTCAGTTTATCCCAAGTTCTGCCTTCCATCAACAAATAACATCACAGTGTCACCAAAATCCCTTGGATACTATCCACTCAGGCAGGTTAACTGTTTTCCCATTTTACAACATTCAAAGAAGGTGCTGCACAAAATAGGTGTTGCTATTGATCTGCAACCACAGAAGTACATGATTTCAGACCAAGAGAACTCCACAAGCTTTTTTAATTGTGAAGATTTGTCACTCATGAAAAGTTATTTTAAAATTGACTAAAGAATGTAAAAAATGAAACCTTCCATATCACTTAAATCTATGAATACTCTTTTAGAATTCTCGTTTACCTGGGCAGAAATAGCTGATTTGGGGCTCCTGCCAGCTTAGGTCACTATTTTCTTGTGAAGACAGAAATTCTCAGAAATCATATGCTCTTTGCTTTTTCTACTATTTCCTGTCTTCAACATACAGGCCATTATTGGATGTTTTTAAGTGAATTATAATGAATGTGCTAGCTTATGAAGATTTTAGGTGTGCTGAAGTTGGAGTAAAAAAGAAAAAAACATGATTCTACAAAACCAAAAAAATACAGTTGTGAATTTAAATCTAAACTTCCCTGTATATAGCTTGTGTTCACTGGGCTTCCTTCTTGCAAATGACTGAAGGCTTTTCCTTTAGTAGCTACTTCTGTAGTTTGTGTTTCTTTGGATACTGATTGTTTTCAATTTCTTTAAAAATCACAGGGGTTCCACTGACAGCAAAGAAATCATCTCACGCTTTCAGATTTTTTACCTTTCACTGAGAGCTCAGGGTAATGATGCTATGCCAGGGTGCTATACATGCCCAATTTCACTCCAGATTAAGAATCAGGCCTAGGGTTTAACAGCTGTTTTGTGATACAAAGGAGGGAATGAGATTTGATCCTCTTTTACTGAGGTAAATTCTTATCCACCTTGGTTTAAAATAACAATATACTTAGATTAGGATTTGAATCTACTGTACCTAATGTATTGTTCTCAAGCTAAAAAAAAGCAATAGTGAGATGAGAGTCTTTAATATCATTAATCTACTTCTGACTTCACAAACAACAGGCCATCCAATAACTCCTTGTATTTTATCCTTCTCTTGTTTGCTGGTTCAAACTTGACATTTGTACAATACAATACACTATTTATTTATTCATTTATTTCTTTCAGTTACTACAGCCTTGGACATATAAATCCTTATCTGAACGTCTCCTTGATAAAATGAGGTGTTGCCTTTTTACTCCTATAACTACCTGCACCTCATACGTAAGCTCAGATACAAAATGTGTAATATTAAGTCAACATTTTTTTTCCCCCAAGCCCCCAAAAAATCACAATTTCAAAGTTTTGGTTCACACATCTGCAGTAATGTGATCCTCCTGTGCACACGTGCTATAACAACACAACGCTACCAACGTTAACGTCATACCACTGCTATGGACATGACCTAATAAAGGTTAATGAATTACTTCTTTATGAGTTTCATGTATGTAAACATCAGCTATATTATTCCACAAATGTAATCTCTGTATTTCTGTTATTCCTGACTACCTGCCAGTCAATGTTTACCCCTCTTTATTTGCAGAATCAGGACTATTCACGGGAGAAGCAAGAAGGAAGTTGGTGAGTAGCACAGTAACAAAGTCTGGTTTCCAGTGGACTTGTACAATGTGTCAGACTGACTTTTTACATGGGCTGTGTTAAAGCCACAGCACAGCAGGAGTTCAGTCCTTACAAACATCAGAGAAACCACACTGGAAAGATGTCCTAAATGCCTTTGCCAAATGAAAAGCTTCAAATGCTGTTTATGCCTTGCAAGATAGCAGAGCATGCATTCAGGAGAGGAATCTTGACTGAAGAGAGGCTTTTTTCACCTGACGTTTAATAAGGCATGAATTCTAACTGAAGCACTTCCTAAGATTAGAATATTCATAATTTCTTTCTCCCATATTGATTCTCTGCTCACTGAATACTGAAGTGAGCTTCAGCACTGAACACAGAGGGGCTTCAGCCTTTCCTTCAGGTGTCAGTAACAGTACCTTCCTCTTCTTAGTGGTTATATTCATGGGAATATAAAAACGATGTGAATTTCCCATATTTGAGACTTCTACCTTTCTGCAATTTTTTTTCTTTCAAATTGACCAGCAGACTCAAAAATGTTAGCAGGACGAAAATGACAGATACCTGTACATACAGATAACATGATCCTACTAATTTTACAGCAAACAAAATCAATTTTCTTAGAAGCCGGATTAAAAAATAACCCAAATTTCCCATCACACAACATATCTAGGGAGAAACTGAAGTCCTTGGCAGAGGTAATCATCAGGAAAACAGCCAAAACCTCAAGCTCTATGCAGAAAATGATAGCAATTCCAAGAAACCCACCCCCAAACCAGCCCCATTGATTAACCTGAAAGCTTAAACAAAAAACTGAAAAATCAACTGATTAAATTCACATTGCATATGCAATTCAGAGAGAGGACAGTGTTCCTCAGACACTTCCTGAATAAGAACAAGCATAGGAAAATTCATCCCATTAGTTAAATCATTTGCCAAAACCACTGTTCCAAGAGCTTCTACAAATGCCTTCTTAACCACAACCCCAGGAGTGTCAACACAACACTAGCAATCCACTTTCTTTACCATTAGTGCACACAGGTACATACTCAAAAGAAAAAGTTCATAAAAAGTTCTGTAAACCTGAGGTGTCAAAGGAAGGTATAACTAGACACGGTCACAGAAAAAAATATTGATGCCTCTTGAGAGATGGAAACTGAATCAGTAAGGCAAATATGTTAGCCCTAAGGAAGCTTCAAAACAGGACTCATTTGAAACAGCTATCTCATATGGAAAACCTCAGCCTGCAACTGAAAATTTTTAAATACAAGAAACAAAAGAAAAATATTTATAATGGAAAACATGAGACAATTTCCAATTGCAGCAAATTTCAAAGGTTGTTCACTCTCCCAGCTTTACTGGAAAGCAGGAGTTGCTTAATACCACTGAAAACATCTGACAAAGGCCTTTTTAGTCTAAGTTTAGAGATATGACCTTTTTTTCTTCAATAATACAGAGCAGGAATCTATTAATCTTTATAGTTTTAGACATGTGTATTTATGACTCTCTTCTTGAGCAGTACCCACAGGGTGTGAATTTTAAAAGATTCCCCCAGCCAGTTGGGTTATACTTTTTTTTTTTAAGCTGGCAATTTGTGTTAGAGAAAAGGCTCTAGAATTTCTGGTAGTTTCTCAGTAAGTTTACTAATCTTGCTTAGTGGGTAGGAAAAGAAGGTAAATGAATCAACACAAGGAAAATAAGAGTCAAAATACCAGAAGGTGATGGAAACTTGCCTATGTTCACTGGATACAGCAGAAATTATGGAAGCTTTACCACCACTATTTAAGTTAGAATTTTAAAATCTAATGCAAAATGCATATGTTAGGAAAGGTGCAACCCCATTGCCATATAAAAAACATTGTATAAAGAAAGACATATTGGTACATGTCCTTGTTGCTCTTGTTTTTTCCACCACTTGACTTTTCAGAAAACTCTGAGCAGATTTTTCTGCTCTTATACATTGAAAAGGGAAAAAAATCAACCAGGAACCTGTTTTCAGTGGGTTCTGTTTATCAAGATTTTCTAGCAAAAGCTACTCACCATTGGATTTGCTACTGATTTACTGTAAAACAATTGTCTGTTACGCAAGGGTAGTTTGCTCTTGCAGGACAAAAGCCCTCCAGCACAAGTCACTGCAGGTTAAACTGTTTTCATTTGGTGAGGGCAGAGGATACTCCTAAATGTAGTTCTACATACTCTTTTTTAAACTTTCCTTTAGTTTCTCATAAGGCTGCCCAAAGACTGATCATCCCTTGCTGGAGTCAATGAAGGTCATCTCAAGCTCTCTGCAGTACTGATGATGGACACCACAAGCAAGAACTTGATGACCATTTAACATTAGCAAACAGTAGCCCAAGAGCCACCTGTACCTGCAGAATCATCACCACTGGTTTTAAGCAGAGCAAAACTAAGGTTTTTCACTCAGATAAAACCAAGTCAAGGGAGGTGGCTGTGGAAATGACAAAGACATGATGAAAGCTGGGTTTTTTTCCTGTGAGGGCTTCTCTAAGTTTTAGGCAAATGGGCTCATTCCAGAGTCCCCCTCCCAGCATGTTTGTGTGCACAGGCACTGTGTAAAAGCTGCACTGATTCCTTTGCAGTTAGGGGTAGCCCCTGTCTCTCACATCTACAGCAGCTCTTAGAAAGAGTCACTAAGAAGCCTAAGTAAATAATTAGCTCTAACAGTGGGGTTAAGTCAGCAGGAGCGTTCACTACTGACTTGTGCTGTTTAAAATGTTTGTAAATGACCTGAAAAACCTGTGAGCTGCCAGGTGACAGTTCAGGGATGACAGGTTATTGAGGGTAGTCAAAATAAACTCCAATCATGAAGAGTAATGAAGAGATTTTGAAGCAGAGGAACTGGATGACAGTAAGATAGAGATTTAACACAGATGAGTATGAAGTGATACACACAGAAAAAAACAACCCTAACCAAAAATGTAAAATGGGCACCAAAGCATTCAGCTGCTCTTGGGGTTATGATCAAAGTTCAGTCAACTCAGCACAAAATAAAAAGTCAAAACAAAAAGAAGTATGGGATCATGAGGAAAGAAGTGCAGCACAACTCAGTCTGGAAACCAGAAAATGAGGACAGAAGACTGATTACCATAACATGATGAGTGATGTTGAAAATGTGAATAAGCACTGACTAGTTGCTGTTTCTCCCGATACAAGTGTAGTGGCCAGCTTTATACCAAGCTAACAGGAAGACCTAGTTTCAAAACTAAAAGGAGGGACATCTTCATGCAAGATGTAGTGGAGCTATGAAATTCCCTGTTGCAATATGTATGCAAAGGGTAGGCTGGACAAGTACACAAAAGAAAAACTCATTCAGGATTACATATGAATCAGATTTCCTCAGCCACCAATGGCTTAGGGCTGGAGAATTCTTAGGGCAAAATATCACATGTGCTAGCCCTGTTTCTATGGACTTTGTTATCATTTCACACATCCATGTGATTTTCTAGTGGGGTGGCATATTTAGATGATACTGCAAGGCAATTTAAAATGCAAAATTTTAATCACAAACATGTGTCTCTCTATTTACATAAAAAAAATTAAAAGGATTGTCACAGTATTATGTGATTAAAGTAGATACAAATCATTTAAATTATGGTGTTTGCTTAAAATTGCAGTAAAAGTAGTTGTTAGAGTAACCTGAACTAATGGGGAGAAAAAGGAAGAACTTTAGAATGGCTACATTTTCTTTTCTTTCAGAGAAGGTTTTAAAGTAACTAATTTTGTGATCAGTAAAATGTAGTACACCTTCTAAAGTGTTTTAGATTTAATGAAACAAATGAAACATTCAAATAAATAAAGATCCTCTTTTGAGAACTTAAATAGCTCTGCAGCAATGACCTGACTTGTCTGACATGAACTCAGGCTGGGTGGAACATCTGGAAAAACACCTCATCTGAAGATGTAGGACCCTGCCCTCTTCTGCAAGTACAAGTGATATGCCAGGGATCACGATGATATTAAAAATGCACAGCTCTGCAAAACATACCGTGCTACCTTCCCCACCCCAGCTTAACATACAATCCCTCTGACAATATCAACAGTTGCCTAACATGACATTTCACATACCACCACGATTTGGATGGCATGTGCTTGAAAGAGAACTTGAAACACTAACACTTAATGTGATGAGGTTTAGGAGCAGATTGAAGGAAGTAAACTGAGAATGAAGATTACAAAATGGCCCTTTCATTCCTCTGTGGGGATGAAACAGTAAGAACAAAACAACCAAACCCCAAATGCTATTTACTTTGGGAAACAGGGTATGTCAAACTTCTCAGAGTAGGTGGAGTCAAGTAAGGACACAATTAGCCTAAAGCCACCACCAGCAAATTGCTGCACACAGTGATATCCCTGTGTACAGGTATGGCTAGCTGCAAGAATCCAAGGGAGGAGGACAAGCTGTCCCTGGAAAGGCGTGTGGGTGGGATGCACCACTACACAAGCAAACCCCATCCCCTAAATATGGCCATGATTTAGGGATGCACTTACACACTAGTGAAGATCCACTTACATGCTGGAGTTTTGATTTAAGGCCTCTTATCCTTGTTACTGAACAAATTTTGTAATTAGCTAATGCTGCTGCTTGATTCTATTTGTGTGCTCTTTGTTTTCCAGCTGCTGCAGTATAGAGCAGAGATGTGGGTGATGAGATACAGCTACCTCTATTTAATCTTTTTTTTGACAGGCTTGGGGAGAGAAAGGGAAGACAAAGACAAGCATTGACTTGATACAATGTTCTTCTCCTTTGTTTGGTGTTTGGGAGAGTTATAATGCAAACTTGATACTTGAGGTCATTTTACTAAAGGGAATGAGGTAAAAGTGGTAGCAAGTGTAACTAGATGGTCCAATTTACTTCATGTAGCACGTCTCAGTACTGAAATCCAGAGTCCATGAAACAGCATTACATAAGACAGCAGCAACAGAACAATCTCATATGAGCCCTCCAAAATTAAGAGAAAAGCCCACAGAAAGTCTCTCCAAGTATGGGAGATAAATTCAGTAGTTACAGTCAAATCAGTCCTTGGCTATTTCACTGGGATCAAATAAAACAAGATTTGTCAGAATTACAGCACGGCAGAGATAATCAATCCAAAGGTCTGTTAATGAGGAATTAAGAGACAGCCAACCTATTTCCAAACTACCATTCCATTTCTTTGCTACATCCAAATCAGATTAAAAAAAATCATTAACAGATTGCCCAGCCTTCCCTTTCTTACTAACTTGTCACCCCATAGCACTGTAAAAGGTTGTTGAACTGATGCTAAGATACTGCCAATGCCCTAGCAGTAAGTTACCAGAAATGTCCTACTGTGAAAGAATACAGGTAGGGATTTTAAGCACAAACAAGTTTAGGAAAACAAGAATATAGGTAGGGATTTTAAGCACAAACAAGTTTAGGAAAACAAGAATACAGGTAGGGATTTTAAGCACAAACAAGTTTAGGAAAACAAAGAATACCAAATGGGTAAAAAGAAGACACTCTTCAAGTAAACACTAAAGAAAGATCTAAAACGTGGATACTATTTGAGAATTGTGTAAGCTAGAGGCAAGGGGGGGGGTGGGGGGTGTGTGCCACCATCTGAGACACTTCAGAGTTGTAATTACATTGGAATCCTATGCTGAAAGGTGGAAGTGGTCAAGAAGAATGGAACTATCTCATCCTTTTATGAGAAGCAGATTTCCTGAAAAACCGTGTTGCTTGTTTTTAGCACCTGAGCTACACAAAGACGCACTTCTCAAACATTAAGGAAACAGAAATGATTTGCATCTCTGCTCTGACTGACCTGACTACCTGAGAGGAGCTTTTTGTTAGAAGTTAGCAATTGCAATAGTATTACTGAAGAGGCTGGAGGTCATGGTTATATACATCACAAACTTTTCAAGTACTGCATACTAATATCTAGATTGTTCCTTGTAACTAAGTAATCACTTTCTATTCTTCAAGACTGCCAAACCTGTGATATGCAACTCTTACCAACTGATTTAGCACATCCATAAGTTTCTAATATGATTGGCATTGTACATAATTTCAGAGCATGAAAGACAAAATTGGTTGGGAAACATCTAATTTTCATCTTTCAATGTGACAATACATGAAAAATAGCATTGAAATGCACAAATTTATTGCCTAAGTAAGTGACTTCAAAATCCAAGTATTAGTGGGGAAAAAAGAAAGACACCCAGGTCTTTACATGTCAAACTTACACTCCTATGCATTGTGTAACACCTGCTCCAAATTGCTTTCTCTTTGGAGATCTACTTTGGAAAGTGACCTATCTAAAGCCGTTGCCAGTACTTGGAAAAGGCCATCTAGCCTTCAAGGAACCATGCATTTATTCAGTATCTAATTAGTTCAGAACCTGAAGAGCATTGATGCAAACCTGGCCAGGACTAAAAGTAACTAATTGTAGCTCTTTGAATCAAATGCTGGGAAAGGCTGAAACTTATGTCGTCCATGGTCTGATTTCCTAACTTTGCAAGAAGAGATAAAAATGCAGAACATGTAAAAGCAAGGGATGCCTGGAGAACAGCTGACTTTGCATTATTATTCATCAAGTCTCAGGGTACATGTTTCATAATCCCAAATAGACAAAAATTATTTTCATTTAAAATTTTGTACTTTGCCTTGAAAATCCAGCACTCTACTATCTGTCTACCAGGAAACCCCCAGAATTGCTCAATTCTAATGAATAATCTGGACCTGGTATTTTCATCTTTCCCTCAATGTAAATAGACATTAAAGGGGAGATGAAACACAGACAACTCCAAAAGACCTGAAGAATAAAAGAGCAAAAGCTCCTAGCTGGGGAAAAAAAAAACTTTCAGAAAAGTATTTCTAGTAGGTAACAGAACAAGATACAGTTTATGGTTTGTTTTTAAAAAATTTGTAACTTTATTTTTGTTGAAAAAAAGCCCCCAAGCCCAAAACTCCCCTTCCTTGTGTCACTCTGTATACTGTTTTCGTTTTTTCATATGTTACTAAAGCTAGACAAATGAAAGAGATATTTCTTCTCCAACAGTTAATTCAACCAGATCATTTGCATATTTTCTACATAAAACAGTTTTAAATAGCCACAGTTCTGACTGTCATTGACTGGTATCCTAATCAAGGTGCATGTCTCCTCAGCAGGTACCGCATCAAGACTGCCCAGACACTGCAGTAACTTCAAAGGACCAAATTAATTCCCAAAAGAGACTTGTCTTTTTCCTTCCTAAGGATTTAGACTTCACACTGCACGTGCAAAATTCTAAACTGAACTTATCAAGGCCTACTGCAGCATTCTGAGGAGAGCTGAATGCATGCCATGTTACAAGTGTAAGAAATGTCAAATAGGATAATATCACAGGATCATAACATGGGCTGGAAGGGACTTTAAAGATCACCTCGTTCCAACCGCTTTGCCATGGACAGCCAGGGACACCTTCTACTAGACCAGGCTGCTTAGAGCCCCATCCAGCCTGCCCTTGAACACTTCCAGGGATGGGGCATCCTCAACTTCCCTGGGCAACCTGTTCTACACCCTCACTGTAAAGTGAGTTCAAAACTCATTGAACATCATCACCTGAATTTCAGAACTACTTTCCCAAAAGCTCCCTATGAGTTCCTCTAACACAGCTTTGCCTTGCGCAGATGTAGCTATTTTTGTCACTTTAAGACAACTACAAATGCGCAGAAAAGCAAATTTTAAGTCACAGATAGATTTTTCACATGCATTCAATTTCATGGTACAATCCAAAATATAGATCCTACGACTCATTACATACTACATGAGCTTTTTGAAAAGTTATGATAAAGGAAAAATTTGAAGTCACTCCCCTAGCGACATATAACAAAACCCGTGACCTTCCCCTGTAGAGCACTGATTTTATGATTAAATAAATTTATCCAAAAACCTTTTTACTGTAATATCCAAGTGATAAGCAAAATAATCCTACTTCTTCCTCCATTCCAGGTGTGAATGAACACATTGACTGGAAAACTTATACTTCCTCAAAGTAATTATTTCTTATTTCCAAACAAAGGCATTTAGAGAGCCTGAAAATGCCACACAAGCAAAAATGATAGAGCATTTAAAAAGAAATCCCCCATAGTCAATATACTGGAAGTCATCTCTGAATCATCACTGCCTTTAGGCTTCCACATAACCTCTTTCACCTCCTTTAGCAGAATTTGGATCTGCCAAACCTGAAACAATTGTCCTTTGGATTGAAGAGCTATCCACTGATCTATTTGCTGGTATAATAAAACCAAAATCTGGGTTGAGAAACCTCAAGATCAACTGTAAAATATTACTATGGTGGCTAACAACAGTTTCTATGTTATTAATCCAATCAGACAGGTCTATGCCTGTCATCTTTGCCCAGATTTGAACTCCTGTTGCCCAAGAGAATAGAAATTGGTGATGCAGGAAGAAATGCTTAACTGTACAGTATTATTTGCTTGTGGCTCAGCAAGCACTTAACCACATATATGAAGCTTTGCCAAGATGTCCTCCTACAACAAAAGAACTTAAGGGAAAAAAAAAAAAGAGAACACAAACACAATCAGTAGTTGGCAGATTTTGGGTGGAACACTATTTACCTACTACTTGCTCTTAAAATAGAACCCAGTATTTTTTACAGGTTTTAAGGACAGAATTAAATTAAAAGGTATTTTCTGCCTGGCTGAAGATACAGTTTTAATCAGCTTGCCGACTGCATTATCAGTTTATCACTAGGTTACTGAGATACACTGGTGGGATTGAAGCTCAAAAACACACCAAATTATTAAAAGGATCTTTTTCATAGTGGAAAAAAAGGTACTTCTAGTGAATTTTTAAGTTTCCATTTCTTTAGAGTACATGGCACAAATAACACCAGTGGAGATACTAGAGGAATCTGTACCAGTGCATCTAAGTGTGGATAGCCTCAAGACTATAAAGTTAAGGCAGGGCTTTAATTGAGGAGGGTAAATGAGAAGACATTTTGCATTTAAAAATTTGGCTATAATAGAAAGAAGACATTTCTAAGTCTAGCAACATTTATCTGGTACAGATTGAGATTCTCTGAGGGAGTCTCTATTTGTTTCTAGTTTCCCAAACATGAAGTCTTTCTGACACACATGGATACATTCACACATCCTGACAGCATTTGGTACTATTTTATCCCAGAAGGGTACCAAGAAGATAAGCACATTAAAGTTTGCAAAAACATATATTCCAATTAAAAGACAGTAAGCCATTTTATCAGTAGAATAGCACTAAGGAAATTGTGTATACTGTATTCCTTGCATATTTTCAAATCAAGCCTGGATAAAACTCCTAAACATTTAACAAAAAAATCCTTTCTGGTACTGTGGTAATTGAGACATGCAAGGGATGGCTTGTTGTCAAAAATAAGAAAAATAAAATTCATTTTAGACATGAACCTGTTGTCAATTTGACCACTGTCAGAAACACGAGTTCTCCTTTAGTCCCCAAGAGAATGGTGAGAGAATGGTGCAGAAGACTTTCCCACAAATTTTGTCAGTTTCCTTCTGTGGCTTAAGAAAATAACTTCATGGCACCGTGTATTAAAGGGGTATGCACGTGCAGTACAAACACAACCTGCCCAAGAAAACCGCAGAAGAATAAAAGAATATGTACACACATAAAAATGAAAAATGCCATCCCAAAACATGTCCTTTAACAGGTCACTTGTACAAAAGACACTGCTGCTAGCAGAGTGTGCTTATAAACCATCTACACCCCTACATTCTTGACTTTAAAGGGAGTCAGCTGTAGGACCTTGTTAGATATTAATTAACAAAAACAGGGAGTTGCCTTGGTGAAAAGTAAACAACATTCCAGTTGCAGAGTCTGATGTAACATGGGTGGTTGCATATAGACTCTACCATTAAACTATTAAACAAAATATGCTGAACAGATTGGTGGATGAACAAAAATAGAATGCTAGACTTTCACACCATTAGTATAACAAACAAAATCAGGATAAATCTATCCTTTTTCTAACATTTTAAGTGTACTCAGTTGTATGTGTAAAGTACTCAGTAATGCCAGTTGCATTGCCAGGATCATTCACTGCTAATGACTAGTGTTCTATTTCAGGGTATTTATTTACTTTTTAAAAATTCTGCTATAGTATATAAAATTAAGAAAGGAAAATACAAATTAGCATCTGTGTATTGAAAAGGCAACTTGAAGCTTTCAGTACACAGAGCCAAAAAAATAAAGTAAAAGATATTTCCCAGTATTATGTGCCTTGGTGTTGCATGGCATAACACCACTCATAATACTGACCCAAATTATTCAATATTTGGGGTCCAATGCACTGCTCTAATTTATGTCATGCAGCAGCTAGTCCAAAAGGACCATGCATTTGTGATACTTGTCAGAATGCAGAAAACTCATGCCCTTGTTCCTCATGCTATCTCTTCACTGTGACAGCAGTGAGAGAAGAACTTAAATTGACTTTCTAGCAGCTCATCATGACCTCCAGCCAGAACAAATCTTGGATAGCAATATGTCCTTGAGAACTCACCCATCCCTGCTGCTGGAGAAGCAGGATGAGACTCAAGGGACATTCATGTTCCAAGGACTGGGACAACTGAGGCCTTGGGAGTCTCAGAGTGGACTTTGAGAAGAGGTCCTCCCCTAAGGAGGGTGGCAGAGCAGCAGACTGGCTCCTCAGGGAGCCTGTAGGATCTCCACTGGAAAGTGCTCAAGCCATGGACAGACTGCAACACAAAACCTGACCTAGTGCTGGTGGCAGTCCCATGCCAAGCAGGAAGCTGGCCCAGATGATTCAGAGTTCCTTTGCAACAAAGAGCTCTATAACTCTGGTGTGAGAACTTGCTGCAAAAGAATTTCCTACAAAACCACTCCAGCTATCCTGGGTTAAGGCACCTGATGTATTTTATGAATTGATGTGACCTCCAAAATTTTAATGCCATACTATGAAAAGACAGACAGACATTCATAGTAATGAGAAATATCATCTTTTTCATGCTGAGACATGTAGTCTAAATAGAATACTGTCACAGAGGGGAAAAAAGTTTTTTTCAATTCTATGTAGATAAATACAATATAATGAAATTATATTTTTGCTTTCACTGTTGCACAAAAATCCTGAAGGTTTCCCTCCTTTCATAAATGGAAACAATTAATTCTGAAGAGAAATAATGTTAAAAAAAATAAACAGAGTTTAAAATACTAATGTTAAAATACTTTAAAATTAAGAACAACAAAAGCACTGGAATTGTAGACAACACTAAATGATTGTTCTGGACATGCAGTGATTCTCTGTATCACACAATTAAAAGGGCTGCTAGGTTTTTATAGCTCAAATGTTACCTAAACTTTCAACAAGATTTGCTTTGTCAGGATGTACATTCATCATTCTACTCTCCTTGCAGTTTCTATGTCAACTGCAGGAAAAACTGTTACCTGGTATGCAAAAAACAAAGCCTCACTTCTCAAAAACAAAACAAATTTTCAGAGATGTGTGCAGAGCTGAAAACTAACAGCCAAAAGAGAAACCAGGAAATAGAGATGGAATGTAAAGAAATAAAAACCCAATGGAAGGCAGTATGAGAAACCTAAGTGATAGGTAAATGAACAAAAACCAGAGTACCAATTTAAAACAACAGGATTTGAGGAGGTAGAAAGCAAGTTACACATTCATTACAGGCACAAAAGGAACACAATGTTTGAGCCATGGAACAAATTAGGAGGATCACTACATAATTACACATCATGTCATCTAACCATCTTCCCATTACAGAGCAAAAGAAAAAAAAATAAATCTGGGAAGTCGACCAAAAACATGACCTGAAGGAACTACCTCCACAGAATGTCCCAGAAAGCCCTGCCTGCGTGCAGAGGTCCAGGGAAGAGCAGTGGGCACACACAGCCTCCCAGGACAGACAGAGGTTGCACAACTGCTTGAGTTAATATCAAAGGCAACCTCAAAGAAAGGAAAAGGAAAGGAAAGCAAGCAGCAGCCACACTGAAGAGCAGAACTGCTTCGCACGCAGCACTTAACATATGGAATAAACAGTACTGAGGCAACACAAGGGAACAATTAGTCTGAACGGTTTTGTAAATCTCTTGGATAAATACCAGAAGAGAAGAATACTGAGGAAGACACTGACTAACTCAGGGGAGGGAAGGGGCCTCGACGGCTTTTCTGGCCTCCCTCTGTCCTTATGTGCCCTGTATTTATATTTGAACACTTGCATTACCCAGCATATAGGCTATTTAAGGTCAGGAAAGCATTGCAGTAGCGCAGCTGCCTCCAGCAAGTAGTGCTTGACATCACTAAACCACACAGAAGAGCACAGCCCTTTCATTGGCTTCAACAGCAAATATCTGCAAGCAGAATTGTTTCGCTCTATTTGTACAGGTTTTTCCACTGCACTGTGGTGTCTGCAACTTCAATACTAAGAGAGTTTTGCCCACTGAAATTGTTAAACGGATGAAGTTTCTTCTCCATTTATTTTTAGTGGCCCCTGACCAGAAACCAGCTCAAAGAATTTAGTTTTAAAATCCAACTAAAAAGAATCTACACTTTCATCATCTTAATTTTCAGTTCTTGCCAAATTTAACTTGTCTTCCTCCATGGGTTGTTTGACACGTACTGCATGCACGTTCTAAATATCACACACAAGATCTCTCATTTAAATTCTGTAATATTCTTTGTTGACACACAAGTGTGTTTTTCCAAACTATACATAAAAAGAGTCCCATTCATTAACACAATAGCCACATGATTTGTTGCCTATAGTCTGCACTTTCATTTAAACATAGCTGAAGTTTAGTATTGTTAGAGGATGCCTGTGCAAGGTACAAAATTCAACAAATCCTTTTGGTTTTTTAAGGGGACTCTTCGGAGTAAAGCTCCTAGGAAAGAAGCACAATATTCCTGAAGGGGAATCTGTTATCTAAGAAAAGACTGTTCAATAAAAAAGTCTCACCCTTGATAATGTATTTTATACATTTTCTCCAGGTAGATCCAGTCACAATCAGCCAAGCAGCTTGTAGCAGTTAAGTACGGCTGGACAGACTGTGACTGTCTCATATGCCTTAAAGAAAAGAAGCAATACAATGAACCACATTCTTGACAATAATTAGGGAAAAGGAAACCCCCAGAAATTCTGTAGTCACATTTTAAAAATCAGCCATTATATATTTTGGGAAAATGGCATCTTCCTACAATGGATATTTAAGGAGGTATTAATGTTCCTTTCAAGAAGGCATCAAGTTTAAATGCCACTGATTATTTGCAGGAAATATGAGGGGCAGAAAGCAAAGGAAATTGAGAGGTGATACCCAGTAGTACTGTGGGGTCAAGAAGTGTATGGGAAAGGGCAAGTTGGCAGGGAAACCAGCCCTTCTGGTAATGTCAAAGAGTGCACTACCATCTTTTATCACACAAACAGTGGGGCCAAGACCCCTCCCTTTATATTCTTTCTCCTGCCCATCAGATTCCCCACACTCCTCAGTTCCTCTGCCATAATTCATGCTCCCTGTACTGCCACATTCCCTCCTGGAACATCAGTAACAGGAATGTGGTTCCTAGCAGGAACTACCAGCTCTCCCCTGTGGGGGGATGGGGGGCAGAGGGAGAAGACAACAGAGACAATCAAAACTGAGGTCTTTCACATACAACTTGAGTCTGTGTTCACACTTGTCACAGGCTGTATCTGAAAATCCTTAACTTTTCACTTTCCAGTGGTCAGAGATTTGTACCAATTGAATACAGCCATTTGGAAGCCAGCATTAAACAGTAGTTGAAGTTTTGTTAATTGTTTTAAATAATAAAATAGAAAAAGTCTGAAGATAGAACACTAATATGCAGATCACAATCAGAATGAAGTCTCTGAAAACAAATGGCTTGATCACCATATTCAGAAAGCAAACCCCATATCCCAAATATGCAAAAATCAACATCAAGAAAGCACACTTTGTTAAGATACCACGTTCTGTAGTGGTGGGTTTGCATTTACATCAAGAACTGGGAAAAATACCCACGCAGCAACAAAAGTGGGTTCAAAGTGTACTCTAGGAAATCTGAGTTTTCATAACTGTTGAATAAATGTGCCTTTCCATACCCACTGCATTTTCTGCCAAGATTCTAATTAACTCATTTAACTACTGCTTGACAGTTTTGGTAATTATTACCCAGTTAGAATGAATACAGCAGAACAACTAAATCTCAGCTCTGATCTGAAAGAAAAACCTTCCATGACCTGCTTGTGCCACTTTCCATCCTTTGCCAGCAGTCCTGGAGAACCAAGGAGGTCCATTTGGACATCAGCAAATGTAATGACCATCTACAAGAAGGATCAGAAGGAGGCCTGTTAGGCCTTGTGCTGGGAAAGGTCACGGAGCAGATTATCTTGAGTGTCACCACATGGCATGTGCAGGACAATCAGGGGATGAGGCACAACCAGCATGGGTTTATGAAAGGTGGTCCTGCTTGATCAACTTGGTCTCCTTCTGTGACAGGGTGACCCTGTGGACGAGGAAAAGGCTGCAGATGTTGTCACTGACTAGCCTTTGACATCATTTGGTGCCAAATTCTCCTGGAGATGCTAGTAGCCCACGGCTTGGACAGGTGCACTCTTTACTGGGTAAAAAAATGGCTGGATGGCCAGACCAGAGAGTGGTGGTGAATGGAGTTAATCCAGCTGGCCACTAGTGGGATTCCCCAGGGCTTAGAATTGGGGCCAGTTCAGTTTAAAAATCTTTACTGATGATCTGGACGAGGGGATCAAGTGCCCCTGTTTGAGTTTTCAGATGACACCAAGTTGGGTGGGAGTGCCGATCTGCTGGAGGGCAGGAAGGCTCTGCAGGGGAATCTGGCCTGATCGATGGGCTGAGGCCAGCATGAGATGCAATAAGGTGAAGTGCTGGGTCCTGCACTTGGGCACAACAATCTCTTGCAACACTAGAGACTTGGGGAACTGTATCTGAAAAGCTGTCCAGTGGAAAAGGACCCAGGGGTGCTGGTCAATAGCAGCTGAACATGACCCAGTGTGTGTCCAGGTGGAGAAGAAGGCCAATGGCATCCTGGCCTGTATCAGAAACAGCGTGGCCAGCAGGACCAGGGCAGTGACTGTCCCTCTGTACTCAGCACTGGGGAGGCCACACCTCGAGTGCTGTGGCCAGTTTTGTATCCTTCTCTAAAAGAAGAACATTGAGGTGCTGGAGCGAGTGCAGAGAAGGGCAAAGGAGCTGGTGAAGGGTCTGGAGCACAAGTGCTGTGAGGAGCAGCTGAGGGAGCTGAAGTGGTTTAGCTTAGAGAGAAGGAGACTCATGAGGAACCTTATCTTGCTCTCCAACTACCTGAAAGCACAATGCAGCCGGGTGGGAGTCAGCCTCTTCTCACTAACAACAAGTGATAGGAGAAGAGGAATTTGCCTCAAGTTGCACCAGGGGAAGTTTAGATATTAGGGATATTATGGAAATTTTCTTCACCTAAAGGATTGCCAAACACTGGAACAGGCTGCCCAGAGGAGTTGTGTAGTCCCCACCTCTGGAGGTATTTAACAGATGTGCAGATGTGGTACTTAGGGACATGGTGGACTTGGCAGTGTTGAGTTTACATTTGAACACAATGATCTCAAAGATACTTTTCAACCTAAATGATTCTATGATTAGATTTACTGATAAATTACCAGAAGCCTCAAACTTGTCAGGTAATTTTAAAATTTGATGCTGTCAGTAACTTTGAAGCACTTTTCTTCTGCAAGAGCAATTTAACTCCAAAGAGGCAGTCTTTGGAATTAAGTCTGTTTAATAACAGAGAAACTACTGCTTCAATTGCGATTTCCAGCAATCTAACTTTGTATCTAACTGTTGTTGCCCTTTTTTTTAAAAGCAGAATTTAACACCAGGATGTTATCACTGAAAGGAAAAATAAATTGGCCCCAGTAAAACTCCAAATTCCCCTATATATGAATTTTACCTGAACCAGATTTATCCACTGCATTTTGAAGAAACACCTAGTCAGTAATTGTTTAGGTTAACATTTAACCCCAGTTACTAGACCCTATTACAGCCATACCAAAAGACACACAAAAAAAAGATGAAACCTACAAATTTCTTTCATCAGCCTAATTAATGTTACAGAAAACATTTCAAGGAGTTCAAACGGTCCATACCACTGGTCCAGAGTTCTTCAGGACCTTTTGTTCCTGAAATGAATTTCAGTATCAAAATAAACACAATCTAAGAAAGTAATTTAAAAAGTAACCCCTATTGCAGATAGAGAGGAAGATTTTAAAAATACTAAGTACTGACCTAGCTAGTAATGAAGATGACAGCAATTAGTTTTGACTAATTAAAAGTGCTTTTAACAATCTCACTGTACAAAAATACAAGTCTAAACATATGGGCAACAGTAAAGAATCAAGAACACCTTAATGAATAATGTCTGATGTCCCCTCAAAAAATTACTTTGTTCTGTTTTTTCTTCATTATCACTCTTTGTAGGTGGATAAACATGCCTAGAGGCAGTGATATCACAATAAAATCCCAAGGAAGATATTTTAGTCGAGTACAGCTTTATAATGACACTTAGAAATTCCTGTGTTGAAACACAATGAAAGGTGGCATACTCATAGCACATGACAACTAACATGATACAGAATTGGATGTTTAATTGGGGTAGCCTGAAATAAATTACATGTGCACAAGTGAAAAGGGGCAACAAATTAATGGAGAGATTCAATCTAAAGGAATCAAATGGATTTAAAATTTGTGAAATTTCTGTAGACCATTCTACCCTAGTCAAAAGTATGCAGAGGGAGTTGAAGAGGGCTGTGTTGAATCATGTTTTCATTTTCTTTTGTGATCTTTTACTAATGAATTTTTCTATATGTGTATTTCAACCATACAAGAAAATATTTTAAGTGATAAAATGCTTGATATATCATGTAAAAATACTCCCTCCACCATCACATAACAGAACCTTAAACATACAGGGTGACCCTCAGAGCCTGACAAAACCTCTGGAAGACACAAACCCTTCCCAATACTCAGCTCTAAGTTTTGCTCTGAGACTTGAGGCAACACTGAGCTCTGGATTGCCACAAAAGGTATGTCAGATCAAAAACTGTCCCTATCTCCTATATAGGGAAACTGGTACCTCATTACCTAGCAACAGAAGTGGTCCCACTGAATTGCCTCAAGTATTTCATACCTCAACAAATAGTTCTAATTGCTTAGTCTCTTAACTGACTTTAAAATCTCACTAACTGAGCCATTTAAAGACAGCATTAACATATCCAGCATTAAAGCACCATTTAGATGATGGACACATAATCTTAGCTCTCCTACAACTATTTTCACTAATTGCTCTATAGCAGCTTCAGAGGGAAGAAAAAAAAAAGAACAATCAGTACAGTTGAACACCTGGAATAGAAATACAAGTCAATCTGCTTTGACTGCCAGTCCCAGTCTGTCCTGATCTCTTCTGGAGCTGCCAACACACCATCAAAAGCTGGTAGCAGCAAAACAGATTATTTTGTGGACACAAGAAGAGTACAAAGCAGTGCTAGGTTGGCAATCAGGTTATGGTACTGGCTATAGTTTCTGAAGCCTTGGCTGATGGGGGCATGGCACACACAGGAGGCAGTAAATATGTCTGATGCACTGGCCAGCAGGCACTGACCAAACAAAGCCTAATGGAACAGGAAGCTCTGCAAAGCAACTGCCATTCCTTCTCCTTCCCATGTCTGCAAAGGGATTTGAAGAAGCCATGGACTGCTGTGGATGACTACTAACAATTCTACTGAAATCATCAATTCACAAGAATAATCACATTTTAGTATGCCAAACTGAAGATCTTCTGACTTCTACGAAGCAGACATATTAAAAGGCCTAAGCACAATCATTCATTTAGTGACTGTGTATTCATAATCTGTCTGAAACAGCAGGCTTCTGCTGGAGGCAGCATGGCATGCCAACTTCAAAGGTGAAGCCCTTAACAGCTCCCCTGTGTCTCAAACATAGCAAGAGGCAGTACTCAGCAGTAAATGGGTAATATTCTATGGTTTTCCTCCTCCGACTCCCAGCAGAAAGCACAGGTAACAGACAGGAAACACCTCAAAGCAAACACACATTTCATTTTCTCTTCAATTTTTTCTTCCATCAGTGAAAAACATACAGGAACATTCAAAGCCAAAGAGTTCAGATCAGGTTCTTGTTATTCTCCCCTGCCTGTATGGGAAGGTTAAACGCAGTCACCGAACTCTGCATACCACCCTCAGTCATGAAGAACCCTCTGGCACAGCTCCCAGACCAGTAAAAAACGACCATTTCAGTCCCCAAAGCATGGAGCCTGATCCATTTAAGCAAAACAACTTCTACTGACAGCTGGTTTTCTTAGCATATTCACGTCTGTATTTATCAGAGAAAAGCCCTCCAGGACAACAGTGTTTATTGCAGGATTATTTCTGTGAACACAGGGAACACAGCATTCACTGAGCAACAGCGTTTCTACCCTAATATAGTTTTTTCTTAAAATGTGAACCAAGATGAACCCATTTTTATGTTCTTTAGCATGGATGACTCACAAAAGAAAAAAAAATTACATACATTGAATTTTTTCTGTTAAGAAAAAAGCCCAAAAACTTCTGATCCACATTCATGTGTAGTATGCTGACACAAACTTTTAAGCATTAATTTAGAAATCAGCTGTTCAATCCTGCACTGATTCTTTGGATTTAAAGTCTAATGACTTTCAATAAATGAGAAACAAAGAGATGAGGGGCAGTTTTATTATAAATTTTCATCCCATACGAGTATCTAGTATCCCTTCACTAGAAAGGCAATTTTGGACAACAAGATGCTTTCTCTACCAACAGGTTTAGAGCCACTATGAATCACTCATGGAAATACATCAGAGACATAAAGAGTAAATATGCCAGCAGGTCCTTACCATGCCCTAGAGCATGGCTGTGCCTACCTAGCTCAGCTGTATGACCCTGTTCCCAAAGCCCAGCAGCTCACAGCAGAGGATGGAGAGCATGCTGAGACAAGTCCCCTGCCCTGAGGTGGGAGGAAGGGAAGGATGAGCTGGGGACACACTCATGGATGCTGACAAGCACCAATCTCTCAGTTGTGTGGTCAGTCTGTGTGGTTTCTCAGCTTACCACTTCCTACAGAAGTGTGCAGAAACTGTTGTCTATGATACTACAGTAAAGATGGTAGTTTTTTAAAAACAAATACAGCTCATAAAAATCCCATGTTTCATTTTATCTTGGTCTAATTTTGAAATAATTGAAAGTAACTGCTATTGGCAGTTTATTGCATAAAAGTTTATTGCATAACTTTTTATCTGTTATGCAATAAAAAGTCAGAAGAATTGTCAAAACTATAGAATATAAGCTTTTTAAGTGACTGATTTCAAATGAAGGAAACATTAAAAGTTGCTGTTAATGTGTTTTGAACAAATAGTATTGAAACGAACTTTTCAAATTAGCATGTTTTAATGAAAGAATTAAACCAGGTATTGTTATGAATAGTTATTGATGAGATTTTTACAAATTAATACAAGCAATTCCCATCCCTAAATGTGGGTTTGGTTGGTTGATTGTAAGAACTGCACTTGACACTCTTGCAACCAGACATCACACCATACAAGCCAATAAAGCACCCGTACTGACTTGAATGATCCACAACTCTTCTCTACTGCATTTCTACCTGCTGCTTCAATATGTGAACCTTTTCAAGCCAATCAGTGTACTAACATCTTCACCTCAAACCTAAAAGTTGGACACTTCCCTGATTTTGGAAATCTCTCTTACAGAGTCTATGACAGTGCAGTCCAAGTCTTAGTATTATTATGCCTACTATCAATTTAAAAAAATAGAGCAAATGTGTTTTATGAAAACCCTTCAAAGCAAAAATCCTATATTCGCATTCCTAGGACTCAGATTTGCTGACAAGATCTGTGGGTATGTATCATTTTTAGAAAGGGCAATGTGGGAATGTGTGTTTATATGTCAGAGCACAAGAGCAATGAAACCTCCTGGGAAAGCAGGAGATAACTCACTTTACACAAACAGGCCCTTTTCCTCTTACTGCTCTACAAACCTGAAATGTTATTTCATATGTCAGGAAAATGCTATTTCTGTTTGCTCATTCTTCCTAATGTGAACCCATTTTAGTGTTAGCAAAATAATTGTGGGAATTTGGTATTTTTCACGTTTTGTTGAGTTCTTGGGAATGTTATGTTAGGAACTATCAACTATTACTTGGAACACCTCAAAATCTGCTGCGCAGAAAAAATACACTGGTAATTTGCTTACATGGCTTTTGTAGATCCAATTACTGTGAGCAGCAGGAAAGATCTTTACGAGCAGAACACAATTCAAATGTAACATGCCACAGCCTCAAGTCATTAAACTAATCCTGAGGGCTTCTTGAGGCTTTTTATACTTTTGGCAAAAAGTATAAAGAAGTACACATTGTTGCTTCAGTTCCCAAACATTGGGAAGTTAAATATCTAGACTGTCAGCCCCTGCTAAACACAGCAGAGATTGGTTTTGGGAAAGAACAAGAGAGGACTGTATATTTGCTATTAAAACACAATTTTACAAACACACTGAAAACATACCCATACATTTTTTCATGGCACATAACAAGTAGCCAGTAGCATAAAGGAAGGTGCAACAGCTCACAAGCAACTTCAGTAATTATGCATTATCAGTACCTAGATACTGTGATGAAAATGTTACAAATGCAGAAAGACAGATTGACTTAGATGAGATAAGTATCTCAATCTCAACACACAGATAATGTGACAAGGTGTGGCACAGGACTCCAGGGTTTACTGGCATGATTTTAACATTACTGCATCAGCTATAAATGACAAAAGCCATAAATACACCAGAATGTCAGCTACATACCAATACCACTCAAGTATCTTTGTGCTGTATCGTTCTACATCACACATCTAAAATCAGATGCTCTTTAGGGCACTGAGAGAAAATGCAATACTTTTAGAGAGACAAAGAGTTCCTTTGTACTGCTATTCTGCTAGGTATCAAGAGGTTAACATCTTTCTAAAGATACTGCTGAAAGCGGGAAAATACGCAACGTATTCATTAGCTCGTGGATGATTTAGACAGATATACCTGGGTGGCCTGAAACATACTTAACCATCAACATGTGACTACAGCTGAAAATACAATGGAAACTAATGGTAGCCCATTTGCTTTTAAGAGTTCAGAAAAAGAATCCTTTGGAACATAGAAGGATAATTACATATTTGACTACAATTATTCCCTCAACTGATGCTGACAAAAAGGAATGAATTGATGAAAAATATGAAAATGTGAAAGCTACTAAACACATTATCTATGTGTTTGCACATGCACATGTAACCTACATTTTCTTAAAGTATCTTGGAAGTCTTATGTCTTTATCTAAGTCAAATTCTGGTTTTTATTTTCTAAACTGCATTCAAGAGTTTATCCAGATCAATACTCTGTTGAACAAAATGTCAAGATACCATGTTTCTGCACTCATACAAACTTTATCCCCATTTATTATAAAACTGTAGTAATCAGTATTTCCCATCTTTCCTCTACACAGAAGTCATCACCAGTTCAGAGGAAAGTCAACTGCCCTATTACCTAAAACACATCACTGAAACAATGCTACACCAGTTTGAAGGTGGTATACCTGAAAAGTCTAACATAGTTATTTTTTTAAGCATTACAAGACTGAAATATTGAAGACAAGGAGAAGCATTAAAACATTTTCAATTTCAGAAAAGGAAGAAAAAAATTTAATGAAAACAGATTGATTTTTAGTCTCCAGTCTTTCATTTTAGGAGTAAAAATCCACTTCTCAGCAAATGTGCCAACTGGTAAACACATCAGTAAGGTTCAACGCTCTTAAAATGAAATATTCAGATATTCTCTTGAAAAAAGTAATTTACTAAAGCTGCACATTCCAAAAGTTAAACAAGTTCTTTAGCTTCTACAATAATAATTTATTCAAATATGTTATGTTTATATAGAGAACTTACCTTCACAAAAGAAAAACAATTAGATTCCTCCCACAAAAGCTATCACTATGGTGCACCATAGAAGGCACTCAAAATATACTGCCCCAAGAAAGGACAAACATGGTTTTCAGAGATTGTGATGCTATAAGAATATCACATACAAACAAAACCAGCTGAGAGAAGATCTATCATTTCTCCACCACACACACACACTCAAAGCAACCACTATAACTTTAAGCAATTTAAAGCAATAGTATGTTATCACCTAGTATGTTATCACACATACCAGGAGAAGATTGAAAAGTGCTGAGATGAAGTAGAATAAACATTCTAGAAAAAACCCTGAGATGAAGTAGAATAAACATTCTAGAAAAAACCCTCACTTACTGTTCAATACGTGGGGAGAGGTACAGCTTAGGAAAAACCTGAGTGGCTTCTGTGTCCTCAAAACTAACGGAGAGGAGTGCAACATCTTCTCCAGGGTCTTCATTCACATCCTGTACGCAGAAAAGCAATATAAAATGGTAAATAACCAACCAAATTATTTAAAAGCTTACAGATAAGAACTAGTAAGTCAAACATGAATTTATTTAGGAGATGCTTAAGTGAGGCATCTAAACTGTAACCATTGCAAAACAAGATGCAAATTTATTCTTTCTTACTATATTGGCACTTTAAATAAATATTTTGATCTGCTTAATTTCCTTTAATGTAACAGAACAAAATTACTGAGTTATGAAGTATACAGTACTACAATTCTTCAATTCAGTGAACTATAAATTTCAGCAAAGATACAGATTTCATTTTGAGGAATTCCTGGCGTGACATCAGACCCAAATGCCAAAGGATTTTTTTTAAATGTTGTAATATCACTGAGTTATGACCGCAAACTCTGTGTTTGTTATTTTTCAAAGTAGTCCATGATTCAAACTTTCTAGTGTATTGTATTCAACTCCTGTTGTTGATGGAAAACATTTTTGTAATTAGAAATTTATATCTAGAAGTCACCGCCCCCCAGTTTCCTGCAAATTAAACCTATGCATTACTTTCAGCAAAGACTGCAGACTCCAGGAAAGGAATGTAGGAAAAAAAAAAGCATGCTAAATACAACTTAATGCATTCACAGTTGAGGCTTTAATCAGAACAATCAGTTACAGCTTTGGGATCATCTAGAACAAATTGTTTTTGGTTAGGACCTGATGTCCCTCCAATTCATAAATCACATGCAGTACCAACAAGTGTATTTGTGCCATGCACAACTTCATTTAAGCTCTTGACCTCTAGTTAGAAAGTAATCAGTTAGCAGCATAGTCACCTTCACTGACAGCAAATAATATGGTGCCACTTTCTGCTCACAAATAATTCCAACATGTTTGTTCATATGTACATAGCAACTTGCCAAGATGCCTTTGTTCTTATCTGTTTTGGAAAAATAGGAGAGGAAATAAGATATGTACTCAAAGCATGATCAACATGGTGCAGAGTGCCCTGGTATGCTCTGTCCTACAGGCAGCTGTGAGGAAGGAACAGGCAAACCACTTAAATATTTTTAGGAGGCCCTGTCCTGTGTGGGGAGAACAAAAAATTAAGTGACTGCTGCGTGGTTTCAGGAAAGCAATCTCGTGCCATTTGAAGCTCTGGCAGGACCGGAGCTGTTAAAGTCCAGAGAGACGAGCTGTGTACCAGCTATTATATGCAGAACACTACATGCCAAGAAACTTAGTGATAAGCTGCAGGGAAGAATGGGTCTTAAAAAAGCCTAATTGTCTTAGATGAAAAATGAGACAGAGCTGACAGTGTTTTCTTAAATTCTGCCTTGTGTGCAGCTCACTTGTGACAGATGAAAGAAAACTATGCTAACTGTAGAACTGCCTGTAAAATGGTCATGAGCACACTGTGGCTGGAAATCAGAGCATGGTTTTAACCCTAAGTCGCAGGACCACACTCCATATGAGTGGTGAGCACAAACAATAGCTGTTGTCCTGCTGTGATCAGTTCATGGATGGTGTTATGGGATGTGACTGCCTGTAACAGCAATGGATAGGATCTCGTGACCCAAAATGTTCCTTTAAGTGTTACGTTTTTAAGTGGTACTATCATCTGGACTAGAGAAAGTAGAACAGATTACAAAACCTTTGTCAACAAGACAACTAACAAAATATACCTAAGAGTACAAGATACCCTGACCTTTTCCCCAGTATTTCATGTATTTCCATCATTAAGGAAAAAAAATTAAATAAGGAACAGCTTTCAGTCCTGAAGCTGACTATAGCATTAACTGGCTTTTTCCCATTAATTTGCTAATTGTCAATCAAACGAAAAGAACTATTAAGAGAGATTGAACAGCAACCCTTTTAAAGCTAATATCAATTAAAAAGATTTTATTCTAATGGGCATTCTTCAAGAGATGACAGGTACATAAAATGGTTAGGTTGATGAGGAGCTCAATGTAACCCTGTGACGTGCACTTGCAGCTCAGAAAGCCAACTGGATCCTGGGCTGGATCTCAGGCAGCGCTGCCAGCGAGACAAGGGAGAGGATTCTGCCCCCCTACTCAGTTCTGCTGAGACCCCACCTGTAGTGCTGCATCCAGCTCTGCCATGGACAGTAAATCCCCTCTTTAGTCTGGCATTTATTATTAGTGCTAAAGGTAGATGTGCACACACAGCCTGACACCACGTGTAAGAACAGTTTCTGGAATACTATCAGGTGCTTACTGATTGAACAAAGTCAAAACAAGGAACAGAAAAACCCAACTCCAAAACAGATTGGATGAATGCCACTACATCATCCATTAACACATACAGTAATATTATATTCTATTTTCTTTGCTCACTAGTGAACTTCATATGAAGACTCATGCCAGGGGGCAAAAAAGCCCACACAACCACATAAATCATCTCTGTATCTTTTCATGTTAAGTTGCAGTAAAATGAAATGTGAAGTAAGAGCAATAAATTGAGACATGATATTTTTCCATTTACAAAAATACACACAACAAACATGACTGCAACTCCTGCTGCCAGCAGAGTACTGTTATGTTCATACAGCAACTGTCCAATGCAAATCCATGTAAAGAAACTGGCATTCTTCTATAACTACTACTTTTCAAATGGATGCATATTTTCAGCTCTGAGAAACGAAAATTGTTACTTAAAAAAGACCTCAAAACAGCATTCCTGTAGGTTTTAAAAGACACAGAGCAATAACACCATGAAGCTGCTCAACCTTATTGTTCAGGTGGCCACAGATTTACAATGAACCCCCTTCTACCTGACACCATACCATTTATTCCTTTCAGCCTCTGTTACTTTTATTTATGGAAGAAGCTGCTTGCTAGAACTGCATTTGACACTGGTGTATCTATTAGAGCTGCCGTTTATAAAACCAAACCAAAACCACATGTCTGACAGATAAACTGTGGAAAACTTGGCAGCTAATAAACTTTTTTGATGTTGTCTGTGCCAGTTAGAGACAACTTAACCTTTTCAGTGATCTCTGTCCTAGTCATCTATAGAAACCTCTAAGTGATCAGGTAAGAAGATGGAGCCTTCCAATACCAGGCCATGCCACGTGCCCAGAACAGGGGCTGAGGTCTTTTCATTACACCACAGTGTCCAAAGGCAAATGCTGTTTTAATGCTTCTTATCAAACCCTGAGCAGACAGCATTTTTCCTTTTCCTACTTCTGCACATGTATTTATATCAAAGAACAGACCAGATCTGAATAGAGCAGCAAAGTAAGAGTCACCTCTATTCTTGTTTTTCAGCTGGCTTCAAAAGATAGAGTGACATCCAACTGCTTTGGCAATATTATACCCTTTTAGGAAAAAAAAAAAAGAAAAAAAAAGAGGCTGCTGAACTGAAGTCACATCTCATGTTTTAATATTTAAGCATCCATACTTTTTCTTCTTATAATTTGTATATAACTTACAACACAATAGATGCTTTTATTAAACAAATTAATTTCATATTTAAGAAAAATTGACTTTGTAAGAATGCAGAATGGCAATTTTCTATAAATATTAGATTTCAAGATTAGAATTGCCATAATAAAAGTGCCATTTTATACTCACAGAAGTTTTTCTACACAAGACTCTACAGAAGGCATTATTAAAATGAACTTCTAACTGAACAGAGAACTCATCCTGGGCCACAGGAATTTTGAGGTTTAAAAACGGAATGTAAAAATGGTTGAGATCATTAGTTAAACATGTGATAATGCACACCTATTAATTTTTCCACAACAGTCTCATGCCTGATAGTTAAAAAAACAAGCCTCTAGAACATTGCAGTGTAAAAGATCCAACACAGATTTTCATGGTGCCTTTTTGCCACCTTGCTACTATGTCTTTTTTCAAAAAAATATTTCTCTCATTTCTGAAAATGTCCATTCAAATCAAACACTAAAAAAATGAATATACCCCTTAAAACTGAAAATAGTTTTCTTTCTCAAGAACTGCAAGGGGTTTCCTATGTTTACAGAATACTTTGCACAATGGAACCTCATCCTTGTCAAAACCTCCAAAGCAACATGGTGAGAAAAGAATGACAACAAAAAAATCTAGACATTTTCAACCCATACACTTTTTTTTTTCTATTACAGAAACCTAGCAACAATATACAATTTACAAAAATAAATACAACTTTTCATAAACAGAAAACTCATGGTATTTGATTTTAATTCACTGTTTTTCTACTTAGCCAGTGCAGAGGAAAAGTTCCTTAAGTATGCATTTTTAAAAGTAAGCATTTTCTCAAGAAGAAGAGACCATGTGAAAGTATAAATGAAGGACAGAAGAGATGAAAATGGAAGTCTGAAGGCAGCTAGAAATTTTTCTCCCATATACCTTATGAAAGGACTTTGAGTATCACAAAACTCCAAAGAAAAACTTAAAATTCTATTTCCAATTGCATCAGCACTGTGTTAACAGCCATTTGTTGGTTTTAATTTCTATTAATCTCAATTTACATTCAAATGCATGTTTCAATGTTTACAGCTGCTGGCTTTCCAAGATCCTTAATCTTTTTACAAAGTTAGTAGGAGTTGTTTATGAAAATTACCATCAAAACCACTTTAAATACACTATCCAAATGGCATTGTTTTCTCATATCCTACCTACTGTAATTGAAAACTGGGAATTTACTGGAACTGACAATTTATTATGAGTCAGATGGTTGATAGCCAGGCCAACCAAAACATCTGCTCTGCACAGTCACAACTGCTATAACCCATTTCCTCTTGTGCCTGGAGTCCTACCAAGTTGTACATTAGGGTTCCTTTTCCTTAAAGATGCAGAGTATGGAAAATCAGTTATTACCTTTTCTTCACCATCAAAAAAAAAAATTGCCTTGCAGCCTCTGATTAAAGTATACTTTTGAGAGGAGGTAGTTCTGTATTTGGCACACACGTGCAATTCCCTGTCCCAAACAGTAATGCTTAAAGTGGTAAGTGACTTCAGTCTTGTCCTGGGCAGTAGCAGGACCTGTCTTTCCATGAAGAGCTCAGGATGGAGGGGGCATGAAACTGGGAGGAGAGCATGAAATAGAGTGATGCACAGATCAAAGATGTGGCATTGACAGCCTGGTTTAGGGTGATTAACTCTAACAAAAATGAGAAGAAAACAAGCTTTGAATTTGGTAGGAAGTATGGGAAAGTATGTGCAGGAAGAGTATCGGCATTCTTTGAGGAGGACAAGCAGCTTCTGACCCTGGGGACAGCAGGAAATAAGGGAGCTGAACTTCTGGTAAGGCTGTTAAGTGTGTACTATGTATATACACAGCAAGTGGTGTGGGGATACAAGTGAGGGAAGAAAGAGAACATAAACTGTTAAATCTATTGGATGTTCCTTTGAGAAATGAGATGCCTCACAGATGATTGATATTGTAGATGCCTCCCAACAATATGGTGAGGACAAATCTGCTTCAGGAGGGAGGTTCCCAGTCCCAGCTGATTGCTCCTACATCTTGCTGGAGCCTTCACAACTCTTCAATAATTGTTTTTGTGGTATGACTAATTGAAGGAATGGAAACTCAAACAAATGGGGAAGGGATTGCTTAAAAGAAACAAAGGATAAACTTACATGATGTGGTGGAGGTTGCTGGGGAAAGTGCAATAGAAAGGCAGAATACAGATGAGAACTGAATGGAGTGAGGAGACCTTGATCTTTGCATCTGCAGCCAGCTTACACTAAGTGGGTCTTTCAGCAGACACCTACTTGCCTGTGGTACCTCTCAGCCCTACCAAGTCAGTCAGCTTCACTGAAGCTGACTGAGAAATTTATATTTCAGGGTCCTTTCTGAAAAAAAGAAAGGTCTTCAGAAGAGAAATGCATGAGAGTAACATGCATTCAGAAATTTAATTTCTTAGGGTCAAATTTAATTCATGAAATTCTGCATGATACATACCTGTACCTGTACTTCTCTGATCAGAGAAGAATTTGGTTTTGAAGCTGAAATGTGAATTACACCAGAGAATACACAACACTGTTTGATTCCTTAGTACTAACAGGCCTCTTGCTTCACAAGAGTTAGCAATTTTAGCTTTTTCCCACCAAATGGCAGTGTGCAATAAAATGAAAATAAAGCACAAACAACTTGTATCCTCATTGTGTAGTGGTTTCACTTAGCTTTGATACGAGCAGCTACAAGTTCTCCCAATCTTTTTCTTTAGTGTTTTTTTGGTAGGTGGTTTTTTGTTTTTTTTTTCTTGTTTTACTAGGTTGGGGTTTTTCTGTTTGTTTTTTAAATAATAAAACACACTAGGCGAAAGCAGACTAAGGAATGTGGAGTGGCAAATGAGACGGAGAAATCTGCTTCACTCTAGGGAGATATTTAATCACTCCAGGAAATTCTTTCTCCTGTCTTCCAGGAAACCCACCAGGTCTGATCAAGGAGTGTTGATTCTTTAAATAGGAACTTCAATGAAAACAAAGGCAGTTACCTTGAGTGCACTGCTCATCAAAGCTTTCCATACACAGTCCCTCTCCCAAGGTAACACAGCAGCAAAGACTCTGGGCAAAGCACGGTTGAGCTCAGTGCTGTTCCCATTTTAAAAATTACATGGAAATTGTAGGCCGGGAACAACTTGGTAAAATCTGAAAAGCAAGCTTCTAGGACAACATACTGGGTTTTCTTCATTAAACAAAATAAATCAAATATCTACTGAGCATTAAAACTATCAGCAAGACCTCCAAGCATACCACTGGGCATCAATAGCTGAACACAAAAACAACGGATGTTACACAAACACTGTGACATCCCAGGGGTTCTTTTCATTGTCATTGTTCAGGGTCTTCTTGTTCAACATTGACACATTAATCTGTTTTGTCTATACTCCTTTCTTTTGTTATGGTCGTGGTAATTTACTGCTACTTTCACAATATGATTGACTGTTAAGATTTAGGTAAAGAATGCTGTTAAGAAAAGCATAAGAAACTACAAATGGTTAGGAGGAAGGAAAGAGTAACATTCCTGTCCATGAAGTACATGCTAGATTCAAAGCCTTTAAGATTAAGGAAATCTCAGACAATAAAAATTAATTTATTTTGACAGCAGAAAAAGTTGTGGTGACACAGCACAACAATACTGTTTGCTTAGGTCTGAAAAACAATCTCAGAAAACAAGGCAGATTTCTTCAATGGTCAAAAACATGTTTTGGCAAGTTTGAGACACAAATATGAAATACATAATCCAGGCGTGGCACAGGATAAAAATAATATGAGCCACAGTATAAAATTAATATTTTTAATTCATGTCAAGCAATCTAAAATGTTTTCATTCATTTTCACATACAAGAGATACAAAACATATTTGCAAACAAGGATCATTCTATCATATTGACTGAATCTAAATCTTCACTTGTTAAGTATGTTTTGATGACACTACAGCAGAGAACATTTAATATTTTTAGAAGAGACTGATATGAAAGATGCTGATGATCTTAAATTTCAATTCATTCAATGACACTTCAGTATATGTGCTCTACCTACTCCAATATCAGGTACCATACTCAGGTTAAAATAAAATTTAAAACCAGCATTTACAGAATTTGGAATACATCTGGTAATATTTTTTTTTATAAAAGAAACACAAAAAAGAAACAAATATTAGAAATTGAGATTGCTGGGTAGTAATCTCACACCTGGCTTTTTCAAACATTCATAAAAAAGCAGCTTTCCTTCCTAGAAAATTTAGGATATCAGTTTATCAAACACTGTACAGGAGTGCTGCTTAATTTTTGTTTCATTTCCTTCTAACCTAACTTCTAAGCAAACCAAATAAATCACTAAGTTATTATAAAACACTACTGTTTTGCCATTAATTAAATTACCCTAAGAGACACCCCCAGCCCCATTACTCTGATGAAGTTTAGCAGGCAAGGAAGAGATTCCAATACCATCATCCTAGAACCTCAAGAAAAGCACCTTGAGGTTGACAGGAGCACCTGCCTCTGCCATCACCAGCTGATAATGAGGTGAACAAAGTGTTCAGGGACTGCAAAGCTTAGTTTTTAACTATTCTGAAACAGCAAGCAGTAGTTGCACACACTCAAACCAAGCAAATGCTGCCATGTCTTGACAAACAACTCCTTCCTCAACCTGTAGTTATAACACTTTTTTTCAATGTAAATCCTGTTTTCAACTTGTTTTCCTGATAAAGATTTCAGGATACATAAAAACTCGAATTCAAATCCTTCATTAGGATTTCACCAAGATTCAAAACTCTCCAGCCATCTCTTCTCTTAACTGGACTGCAACTTATTTAGAAAGCAATATTTGCATTCCTTTCCCCCATTTTACTGATTCCTCATCTCTTTAAAAATAGCAATGTCACTGCAGAGGCCAAAGAACAGTCATCTTGTGTCCAGTGGAAAACAAAGTCTCCTAATAAATACCCAAGTACTTAAATACACGACAAAGAAATCATTAATTGTGATCTAAATAAAATAATTTTCTTGCTAAGCCAACCTTCTAATTGCAAGTATGGCTGTTCTATACATGTATATTTATATGTGTAGATTGACAAAACAAACAAAACATTAGTATATAGGGCTCATGGATGAAAGATTCAGAGGTAACAATTATATTTGGGAAGAACACAATATATTTGTGCAAGCAAGGATTCTAGGTAGAGAGCTGACTCTTAGAACTACAGCTGGACACTAACAAGAGTATTGTTTTAAAGATAATGAAATAGCTCATTGATACAATTAATAGATCTCACCAACAAAAAAGAGAGCAAAAGTTAAAATACTGTGAAAGAGACATCAAGCATAAGTATTTCTGTAACTGTGTTGTGGTTGCAAGTCAGCAGAAACATTTATTTTTTTAAATCAATCCAACTTTTTATTAAAAGCTTTTTCCCCTGCTCTCCACATATTCCTGCTTCAGTGAATAGCTCTGCAAAATCAGAAATACTATAGATTACATGGGTCACAACAAGAACACCAGAGTAAAGCCATATCCTGAGCCATGTCTTCAGTGAACCAGGAAGTACCAACATGATTTCACAGATGAAAAAGTGAATTATCAAAGTGTAAGGTAAAAACAAGCAAAGTTAAACTTGTTCAGTGGTCTTTCACCACTGCAGCTTAGCACTGTTGACCTGATTTAAAAATATAAAACATTTTATTTTAAAAGAAAGTGTCAAAACTACTAACTGCTATGAGTTGTTTTGTCAATTGCTGTTTCCTGAAAATAATAGGAATGTTACTTATTAAAGTTCACAGGACCTTTGATTCACAAACTGCTGTTCTGCATTCCCATCTCAAGGATATATTTGTATTTCTTTTCCAGAGAATTTTATTATCCCCTCGTTTCACAAGCTGTTATTATGCATTCCCATTTCAAGGGTATAATATTTGTATTTCTTTTCCAAAGAATTCTATTTTCCCCTTGTCTCATTATTCCATTTATATCAAATGGATCTTAAAAATAGGAGCATGTGTCTGTGTGGGGCATTCTCTGCTTTGGACAAAGAACATGGAAGTCAGAGCATCCTGCCCCCTTGAGCCCTATTTACAAACATTCAGCTTTCCAACAAACAACATACTTGGTCTGCACACAAGTGTAAATGTATACAGATGTCACAAAGAGTAGTAACTCTAATAAAAATAAAATCCTTGCAGCAAGAAGAGAAACACAGCTTTTCTCTTGTATTTCTGTGAAGGTGGATCCTGATACAGGTGAGAAGCAGGACACTGTAATGAGGGTAAAAGCTGTATTTGAAAAAAAATGAATGTGACATTGGTATTTCAGAGTTCACATCTGTATTGCTATGTAAATCAGGCACATAACGTGAGAAAAATTCACAGGGGTAGACTCCTTCCATATATAATAAAAAAGTAACACTTAGTAACATGCTGTGTCAAGAGAGGTCTTTGGAACTTTTAGTGTGAGACAGTAACTCCTGTACTTGGGCACACATCTGAGGTGAAGGCTGAATCATCAGGTATTGTTTACCTTGCCCAAGACAGAGCCTGAAACACGGGGTGTCCAGCTCAAATGTGGTCCCACTGAATTAAAGAGGTAGTTGCTAGAACAATATATCATGTATTCCTAGATGGAAGACTGACTCCATCCTGACATTTCCTGATTACTGACTCAGAAAAGATCACCACATCTTTTGTCTGTTCCATCAGTGCATCCATCACCAAGTTAGGATGAAGAATTTGGAGAAGTATAGTTAAACTCTTTTATGGTGTCTGGAGTTGTATTTCAACAAAAAATATTAAGAGTTCAAAGGCTACTCATATTGATACCACCCTTGAATTTTTGAAGTCTTTCCTGACACTTTATCTCATATCACCTGTTCCAAAGTTCAGAGGATAATTTTCTGTAAATGCAACTTTTAATGCTGTCATAAGGCTCAAAGTCACCTTCATAAGCTCAACTGTTGCAGCACAGCATCCCAGTATGCACAAATTAACAGAGAGGAATATCCTCTGTGCTAGGTCTGATATACAGCTTTCTGACCATAAAATTGAGTAGTACATTTTTTGTCAGGGAGGGAGATCTGATTACATACAAGCAAAAGTTGGATCACAACAAGAAAGTTCCAATTAGAATCTTCTTACCCTCTCATGCAGGAGAGAGCATTTGATTGCTTTTCTTCCAAATTTTCTTTTTCTTCGAAGCAGTAAATTAAATACTACATTATTTTCAGAAGTTTTCTGAAATAATGCAAATTTGATGTTCAAGCTTCACAACTGATGGGATTTCCTGGATGATTACTGATTTGGCTCCACCTTGCAGTTATGAACAGTTAAGAGTTCATGGGGACACACAGACAATGGTAACTCCTCTACTTCCCCCTCCTTCATGAACCTCAGCTTTCCCACAGGGAACAATTTCAAAATACAGTCCTTTAGTTGTTTTGCATGTACACCTATAGTGGGGCTCACTATGATACTTTTTTGCAGACAATATTAAGCATTTTTTGAAAAGCCTTAGGAAAAGTGCAGAATTGGATGTTCTTCTAAAATAGCATGTGAAAATCAAAGTAAGTGTCAGCTAAAAACCAGAGAAGCCAATACTTAAGATGCCACTGTAAAAAAGAACAGATTAAACATAAGATGTAAATAGTAATATTTAAATTCCCATCTAGATTATCAAACTGTAAGTCTGAAACCATTGAGGCTTTTCTATTAAGAAGCCACTTAGAAAACAGTTGTGTCTTATCAGTGACAAAATTGCAGTCAACAGCATTTTAAGGATCAAGGGAGAAGGAAGATTCAAGTCACAGGCATTCTGGAAACTCTCTGAAATTGCGAAATTCAGCTCAATTTTTCTAATTAATCTTTCCACTCTCAGCAACCTGATTTTTGCACGTCTGTGTAAAATTCTACCATCTTGATATCTCACGTGCAAGATTCCTTGGTTTTTTTCATTATGTCATTTATCTAGAAATGAAGAGTTTCATCTTTTATTTCTAGGGTTCAGACAATGCTAGAAGCTTATCCCTTCTTGTTATTTTCTGAATATTAAGAACAGATGAAATGTTGGCCCACCATTTCCACTTTGTATGCAGCACCTTTCAACAGGCACAGAAGAAAACCAGCTACATAGACATTCTGCTCCAACCCTCACAACTACCCAATACATCAATTTTCACATCCTTGGGAAGAGGAAAATATACTGTGGAACACAGGAAAATACTTGAAGCTGGATATTACCTCTAGCTTCAAATAAACATATTGAGAAACACTGCTTTAACTATAAATATAGTTTAGATTTTAGCCATCAGAGAAAAATCTACAAGTCTGCTCTAATTAAGACTGAATACATTAAACAAAACCACTAACTGGTTGCAGCATGTTCATTTTAAGGTCTACAAGTCAGAGTCTTCTGTTAGAGTCATAACTGAAATAGCATACAGTCAAACAACATCATATAGGGAATCTAGCTCAAGATACAGACATCTGCACAGAGTCAGTTCTAATGTAAGGTCTTGTAAATTTAGGGAACATCAAGACTTAGAATTGTGAGTGTAGTAGTAGAAATACATGTATTTCAATGAACAAAAATAATTAGGAGCTATCCATGGAGCATGTAAATTTTTTTTGTCCTCAGAATAAAAAGAATTGCTAGTCATCAATACTGAAATTCAACACCACCTCAGTTTTATAGCTATGCAAAGAATGGACCTTCTTTTATATTAACTTCCCACTCCTGCAGCCTAAGTAGCCATGGGATGAATCTAAAAATTCTGCTAGTGAAGCTATAGCCATATGTTTCTGTTGTGTGCAGTTCATTAGCAATATAACAACTCATGTTTAAGTGAAAATTTTAATAGACTTGATTTCTTCAAATAAATCAATTGCATTTTCATTTTTATTTGTAAAAGCAAGGACAAAAAAATTCATTATTTACTTCAAAAACTGTTCTCAACTTATGGTTACATTCAATACTTACCTATGCTTTAAACACAATAAATGTCACTGTAATCCTAGCATCACTGAAAACAGTAAATCCAGGAAAGCAAATGAGCCTGTCCAGAAATACAACCTCAACTCACACCAGTTTCATTCTACAATCTAAATAAAGCTTCACAGAGCTACACTGGGAATAGACCCTCATTTTTAGTTCTGCTGGGTACTTCTTTCAAATGTATATCTGTTTGCTACAATAAACTTTATAGCATTTTCCTTCTACTGGTTTCAAACAATTCAAGAAATAAAACTGACTGCAACCCATGGTAGTGTCCTACAGCTGAGTATGTTCCAAGACAGCATTTTGAGAGAAGATATAACAATTTATTTATGTTCACATTCCTTTGCACAATGCTATCATTGCAATGCTAAAACTCTTGAGACATAGCCATGGCACACACAGGCGCACCTACCCATATGTATGAATACAGGTTCTTTTCATAGAAGTTATGCTCTAGTTACCAGATGGGCACTGCAGTAATTAGCTCAAATGAAATAGAAGTGCAGATCATTCCATTCTCTCACTCTTTTGCCTGCTTCATTTGGGATTCACACTATAGTCTTGTCAAGTTCTGACCTTTCAGCCCAGACAGTTACTCAAGTCATGAACACAAACTTCCCCTTAACCATGAAGCTCAAGACTTCTCCCTCTCCATGCAGCATTGATAACTGTTTGGTCTGCAACAAAAGCTACTCCTTTCATTTATACTTGGCCCCACAGCAATCTCCAGAAAGCTCTGTCTAGACCATGCCTTCATTTCTTTTGATTGGTCCCCAGACTCCTTGAGTAGTATTAAACAGTAATTGTTAATATTCTTTGGAAATAACTGTTGCTCTGGCTCCACACAGGCTTTTTAGCCCCTAGAGTCCTGTGACAATCAAGATGAAAACTTCCACAGCCTTCACAGATTTCCAGTAGGTCTGCTTCTGAAAGTGCTTTGCATCTGGGCTTTAGCACTCTCCCAATGTTATCAATGGCAATATTTATACATACATGAAAAGAAACTTTCAATGTTTTCCTTCTCCTCCCTAAAAATTATGCCATTCCCTTTTGTCTTCCTCCATATTCAATTCCTCAATATCCTTTACTAACTTCTTAAGTCTTTAGAAAGGCTTCTTAAAAGTTTTTGTTTGGTTTGGGTGCTGCTTTTTAAAACACATTTCTTTATTTTATTTCCATAGCATATGGAAATAGACGCTTCAACTGCTTGAGCTCCTTCAGCCTGAAATACAAACTGGCTACTTCAACACATCTGTCTTGGTTTTCCCTCAGAACAACTGCACTTAACACTAGTTTGTCTTAAGGCTCTCTGTGTCCAAACAGATGTGCTTATGACAAGTGGCTATTTGTTTGCATTTAATAAATATAGAAAATATATCCTTTTCCACTAGCATTAGTAAACACCTACAGATTTCTATCTCTTTTCTTCCCCCAAAACTTTTATTTTCTTCATTCTGAGAGGAGCTTAAACCCCACTGCATTAATCAAGCATAGAGTGTTCCCACATTAAGAAATACTCTCTGCAGGTATTTTTGTATCTATGAAATTGAAGATGCTTTACATTAAAACTTTAATCTTCACAAGATTACTATAATTATTAGTTGCACTATAATAACTGGTTTTGTGGCAACCACATGTTTGATGCTCTATTGTTAAAAGAGGAGCAGTCCCTTTCATAAAACTTTACTATCTGGAAGGCAGATGTATAAAGATACCAGGAAAGTCCAGAGACAAAATTAAACAACCCAGGTTTTTTCCTAATGTTTGTTTGCTTTGTATTGTAATTGACTCCTTTTTTATAGTTCTCACAACAAATTACCTTAGAACAAGAAAAGGAACTAACTGAAGGGCATTCTTTGCCGTAGCCAGTTTCACTGTGGAGCACACTGAAACGTGAGGTACAGTTATTCAAAAAATGGGGAGAATAGAACAGACACACTCTGACACTGATGCCACATTTCCTCAGGAAATTGAGCTAAAACTACAGCTAAAGGAACACCTTGGTTTATCTGAAATACGGTAGGGAAACCCTTGACATAAAAATGTATAAAGAATGCCTTCATGGAAATGTGTTCAAAGGATACCAGCAGTTCTTCATTCCTTCTAGAGTTTATCATTTCCAATTGAAAAGTCATTCTTGAAAAGGAGAAGTGGAAATTGCTGTTGTTGTACAGGTAGATAGATGTAAGAGATGACTGTGATGGGTATTTGCAGCAAGTCCATTATATGCTGGACTTAAGGTTCAATAAACTTGGAAAAGCAGAGGCTCAAGATTGATGGTGAAATTACCAAATTACCATTGTTTATACAGCTCCTCAGAAAAAGTCATCCATTCATTTTCTCAGAAAACAGTTTAAGACAAAATGTTGAGTGCCTTGATTAATAGGGGGTGAAAAAACAGAACAGGGGGTAAGTATGAGCTATAAAAGTTCAAAAAAGTTCTATAACAACTCGTGTGAGGAATATAATAGTTTAGATTAAATCTTGATTTAAATTAACTCTGAAAACAGAAAAACTGGATCTCTATTAGGTGAAAGAAAAATGCAGAGGGGGCATAGACACTTCTGACGCTCATCAGCCTATAATGTATTCCTTGAACAAAGCAGATGAGGTCTTATCTTAGACCTCAAAGAAAACTAAGGTAACACTATTGAAAACTTCTCAAAGAAAACTAAGGTAACACTATTGAAAACTTTATTTCCTACCTACTTACACTGGTGAAGAGCCACTCACTACCAGACTGTAGCAAAGGTGCTACACCTTATATAATATCTCAGAGTCAACAACTGTCCCCTTGTCTCAACTCAAATAAAACACTTTGGTGCACTGTTCACTAACATGATTAACATAATTCAAAGTGTTTCTAATCTGAGAAACACTTTGTTTCACTATGTTTACATGAAGAGACCTTTCTCTAAAGCCCCATACTTTTTGACCTTAGAACTTAAATATATACAAACTGCTGGTGGACTATTTGCCAAAAACATAGTAACATGTGTTTCCTTTGAAGATGACAGATACTGAATCAGACTAGATTTTGAAATAGGCAAAATAAGAGGCACTATTCTGCTGAGTCTTCATGGTACAGAAGTTCCTTTCTAGTTATAGTCAGTGATTTTTCCACCAATTTCACATGAAATATGAAGTGATGCCACTCTTCTTCTATCATATTTTCAATGAGAAAATGTATTATCCAGAACAAAGAATGAAACCACAATTCAACTGTCATGACATTGTAGACAAGTCACATAATGCACTGGCTCCTCAAAAATTGTGCAACATTTCAATATATCAGCTATTTTTCACATATTCTGTGATGTTGTGTTCAACCATGTCAGTTAAAAAAAGGCTTATTCTTAGCAGAATATGAACATTCCCAGTGACTTGAGCACTGTTCTTTAATCTAACATAGTGAAATTATTGTTAATGCCAAGTCCAATATGAGATCCTTTTTCTTGGCCGTAAGTCGGCAGGGACCTTAGGTAATGGAATCAAAATTTTGAGCTTTAAACAAGTACTGGCACAAACCTAGCTGCAGTAACCAGAGCAACCTCAAGCAATGTTGTAGTTACCTGGTGTCTGCTCAATAGACTATCATTTTTTGAGCCTCAGGCAGTTGGGGAATATATATCTTTGCATTAATTCCCAGTTAAAGCTAATTTTAATTAAATAAACTTAGGACATTCTGCTCCTCACCACAAATGACGTGCAGTATTATTCTAACAAAGAAGTTTAGTGATATTTGCCAACTTTGAGAAAATCCTCATTAGTGGATATCACAAATAAAGTAAATACTGATCTTCAATTTTACTTGTATTATAAATTATGTCACCGCATGTATTTTGAATTGGTGAAAAACTTGCGTGCTTATATTTTATCAAGGCCTAGCTTTATTCTTTTATTTACACAAGGGAAGTTCAGTATCTTCCACATTTCAGCACCTGAAAAAGTAATGAAATATGGTCTGACAGTACCCAGCTCTGATATTGAGTCACCTTCATTAATTATAAAAGCTCAAAAAGAAAGGTAACAAACTTCTGACACTATTACCAACAGTAAGTTAGGCATGCTAAGACTGATCTGCTTTGGGACCTACAGCATTGTTCTGTCTGAAAGACAGCACTGAGTCTATAATCAGAAAATAAACAGGTCTTAGGTAACATACATCTTCTACAGGCACATAGAAATTCCAAGGACTTTGCAAAGAATACTCCAGGTATGATTAAAATACCTTCTAATGCTGCCTCTCAAAGTCAACACACCTTATTTATTATGCTTTTCACTTGATTAAATAAACAAAACTTATTAATTAAATAAAATCCATATAAGGAGGGTTTTGTTCCCATTGACATATTGGAGGCCTAGCAGGCTCCAGCACAGTTTAGAGCATGCAAAACAAAAAGATGAAAACCACTTTCTTCAGAAGAGCATGAAATACTGTGGCACTAATCAATCAGACTTCTGGAGCTAGGGTTTGAGCTCTGTGTTGAGGAAACTTGGCTAATACAGAGATGACAATGCCAGGTTCTACATTCTTGTCTGAACCAATGCTGAAGCCATCAGCAATCCTGACTTTGGTAACAGCCACCTCAGCACTGGGAATAGCAATGGTTGTGTAATGAACAGTTGTATCCTAATAAAATTTCATACATGAGTTTCTTTATTAAAGTGCCGGATTTTTCATAGGGTAGCCAGGGGAGGCATAAGGCCATTCCTGAACTTAATTTTGGTTTCATCAACCTGACACCACAACAGCTTGAGCTGTCATTTACACCTAAAGATCTGAATGCTCACATGTCAATGTCAGCAGGAAGAGAATGACACCTAAGTCTCACCACTGAAAGCTTACTTCATGCTAAATTAATTTGATGCCATTGCTCACGTGGATAGACTTGAATATAATTTCCACTGTCTTCTACTTCATTTTGACATATTGAACTGACATTAAATAATTTAAATAAAGCAGCACAAAAGCATTTGGAAGGTACTTATCATTCAAAATATCTCTGTCTTGAATTTATACATACATGCACTTTAAGCTAACAGTAGAAATTGAAACTATTACTTAGAAAGGACTAAAACAGTATTTAAAAGATAACCTAGGACTAAAACAAAAAAAATGTTTAAAACAGTAATTAAAAACTATTTCAGCTTGTTTGAAATGAATAAAATTGCTCATTTCCTCTCTACCTCCAACGCTGCTGTATCAAAGGACATTATTTGAAGAATTAAAAACATGTACTGAATGACAGCTCCTTAAATTGCATAAAGTTCAACCATGATAAACAAATACTCAAATGGACAAAGGTTAGCACACAGAATAGCTTGTACTCACCTATTAATAAATACCATATTATATTTAGGTTGACAGCCACAGCTAAATTAGCAGATGAAGTAATCATTGTATTTGAACCTCCATGGCTTAAAAATCACAACTACTGCAATCTATTTTTGGTCTGTAACTATCTTACTCTTAGCAGAAGTTCATGGACCACTTTCCCAATTTAAAAATGTGGAGATTAAGACATCTTATCAGTGATGTTACAGGGCTTAAGTCAGTATTTAAAAACCTTTTGATTCTGACAGCAAAGTCCCCCATCAATGCTGCAGGAAGGAAACTTATTAATTTCAATTCCTTTAACTGCCACCAACTGCCTTGTCAACAAGGAAAAAAATTCAAGTTGCAGAAGCATTTCCAGTATCAGACAACTATCACTGGCAACATAAAATTCTTCTAATAGAAAAGGAATGAAAGAGTAATTCATTTGATGAGCCAAATTTCAGCCTGATGCTTTTACAGGAATACTAAATCTCTAAAACCAGGATTCATAATATTGATGCAGAAATACCGAGACAAACTCAAAACTATTAATGGAGCAAAAGACACCACTTCAAATGCTTTTACCTGTCTGAACCAGTTTTGCTGCTTTGACACACCTACAATTCTTGTATATATTTATCCCTCAGAAACACAGAACAAGCACATAACACAAAGAGGCCTTTATATATAATGCCATATAATTACCCTTTACATTTCAGATGGTTTGAAAATCTGTGTTTATGAATATAGTTCTGTGATCATGATCCTGTTGACTTCAATGAGGGCAGAGTCCACCTCATGGACTAAAAAACACAGTCTGTTTCTTGACTGGCCTGAACTGCACCAATTGAGCCAATTATACCAGCCTTTCTATAAAGGTATCCGAAATATTTGTTTTTAAAAAATTGCACGCAACTCCTTTCATAACAGGAGACATAACACTTCTTGCCTTGATCACTTTCCAGCATCATAAACCTCTACTTTTTTTCTAACACAAACACAGGGAAGTGAAACTACCAGCTAGTCCTTTCCCATAACATGAAATATAATGAAAATTTCTTTGAAAAACAGGGAAGAAAACCCACCAACCATGAGATATACACCTGCTCTTCACTATAGCCAAAACTCTGGTTTCAAGCTAGAAATCAACTCTTTTTTATACCAGTTGGGTATGTAAGTGATTTGCTTCCATATGCAAGTGACTTTTTCTCATTAGTGAATAATCAGTTATTCTGTGTAACTGTACTATTATTTTCAGTATTTGTGTAAGAAAAACTGAGAATCTAGATTTAGCAAAGCCACACCATCCTTCCAAAAAAGTAATATGGCAATTTGCTTTCCATACTGTGTAATTATCTACAAATATATTGCTTGGTAGGCTTTATTGATCAAAATCTGGTTTACATCTCGTACTTGCACCTAGTATCTAACTATAAAAAGTATCTAACTTTCTATACACTGCAGGAAGAATACAATAGAAAGAAGTAAACTCTACTCTCATTGCTCTAGTTCTTTACAGAATAAAAAAAAAGAACCAAGAAAAAAATTAATCTTTGTACTGCTCTGAAAATACAAGCACACATTAAGCCTAAGTTCATTTATTGAAAAGTTGTCTATCTGCTTTTCAGCATGTAAATGCTTCCAAACCACTGAATAGCTGTGCAACCAAAATTTTGTTGTAGAAAGAAATTTAAGACTGCAATAAGTATCAATTTGGAACTTCACGCCACTAATAAATTTTAAATATTTGCCCCTTGTTTTATATATGAAAACCCAGGAAATTATGTGACTTGCTCTCTCAGCATCAAAAGGAATCTCTTTAAGAACCTCAGTAGAAACAAAAAATATAAAAATTGTTCTGTGCACCACCCATGGACACACACAGATGCAAAGAGCACATACTGTCCTCTTTTTCTGCTCAACAGTTGTGGTTACCTAAATGTCAGTTTGATAATTCTGGTATTACTGCTGCACTTGAAAAGGAAATATACTGTTAAAAATGGAATGCAAATTAAAAAATAGCACCTATTCACTTTTGAACTTATTCTGTGATTTCACAATCTTAAAATAAAATTTATCATTTTCCCACCATAGATATCAACTCCCAGTAATTTGTCATCATTCTCAAAAGAAACATAAAACATATTGAAAAACAATAAATAAACATTTTGCAAACAATTATGTTTGAACACAACCAGGTCACAACTGCACTGAAAAACTCTTATCTTCATATGCAAATTCCTGGAACACACACATCATCAAGTTCTTTTACTTTTTCTTCATTTTACAAGCAAGCTTCTAAACAAATGCAATTGATAACAGTCTCTAAGTATGGTGGGAAAAAAGATAAAACAAATCAGGCCTAGTATCCAGAAAAGGATTTACACAAATAGAAGAAAAATAAGTAGTTGTCTAAAAATTAACTTTTTATGTTTCTGATGGTATAAAACTTTGAGTTTTAAATCCAACAGTCATTTAAAGCTAAAACATTTATCAGCAACATTTATCAGACTACTTCCCCTGCCAACAAAATTTTTTTTCCAGACACAGTATTCCAGTATTCCTTCATGTGCTATTTGGAGGGAAATACTTCTCTGCAATAAAAATTCCTTCTGTATTTTTTTTTACTCCCTTCCAGCTTATACCAAACAAGAAAGCATAACAGACATCCTTTTATGGTTAAAAAGATCCTGACCAAGGTTCTTAATGTTCTTGGACAAGCAATGCCCACATTACCACAACACTTTCTTGACTTAACACAGTTTGAAGATGAGGACGATGCTTTACATGCTCCAGGCTGAACAGATTTGTTAGGAAGACATGTCCTGACAGATATGCTTAAGAGAGTAAGGCCATTGATTAATCAAGAAAGGAGCCCATTAAAATAATGGAATTAATATATTTGTAGATGGTTACTTAACAGGACACTGTCAAGGTATTTTTGTCAATTTTTGAACATTCCCTTCTCAATCAGCATTAATACATGCTTGGCTCCATATCTGCCTAGCTTTCAGTGTGTTAGAAGCTGGATTGCAATTAATGGCTGCATTAAAAAAAGAAAAAAAACAAAAAAGGAAACAGCCCTGAACTAATAATTTACATGAAGCAATAAATTGAGCATTTGCAAATACTTTGTTTTCTGTGTAATAGTTTTGCAAAGATCTGAATACCCTTATGCACAGGAGAAACAAATAAATATCTGGAGACAATACCATAAAAGTTTCTAAACAGTGTTTTCAAAAGTTTACATGCAGCAAGCTTCCAAAATATTAATCTTAAAAAGAATCTTTTTCATTGTATTTTTCAAAGAATACAAAATTAGAACACAAAGATAAAGAGATAAGACTTGTTTCCAGTCTTTCTCTGTGATTCAAAAAACACTAATGTTTTGTACAGCTGTAAATATCTTAATTGAAAGTACGTTCTGAAATTGCCTTAATATGGTAATGCAGAGATTATTCATCTTTCTCTACAAATTCAGAGTCTTGCTTTTTCTGTCCAACCCCAAAATAGCTTTTGCATATTCAATGAGCAGTTAATAGTCTTCATACTGAAAACTTACTATCGATTCTTTAAGCTAACATTAAAGGAGAGATTTCCTTCACAGTAACAGTGATGATCGACTTGGTGAAGCATAAAATCAGCTGCACCATAATCTGCCACAAATGTTCCCAAATGGATCATCTGACTAAAGATTTAAACTGTATCATCTCTTAGATGGCCATTCTGAAATGGATTTAAATTACACTGATAGATTATTAAGCTGCAGGAAGGAGTTTACAAATTTAACTGAATGCCTGGTTGGTAAGCAAGTGTAAATATTCTACTTGTGCATTCATCCCACTTGAGCCAAGTTGTTCTAAAACTTTTTAGATGATGAAAGAATTTTGAATATCATCAAGTTTTTCATTCTAGTGTAGACATACTGTAATAATTTTTCTTCCTTTTAATTTAGTTTCAGATTCAGTGCATATGTAACCACTCTTTTCAGATGCCTCCCCACTCTCTTCACTCCTTTCCCTGACCTGTTTTTAGTCTCAAAAGATAATTAAGTTCATAAAAGCTCTTATGAAGAAGAGCAGTCAGGTAGAGGAGAGACACAACTGGTTATTCCACCAAATACTGCCACAGATCAATTCAGTTTGCTATGAAAGGCAGCAAAAGGAGGGCCAAACTGTGAAAACACTTCTCATCTTTTCACTTGATAAATCCTACTAAGGACACACGGGAGAACAATAACAGCATAGTGCAGTGATTCAAGAAGATGAGGGATTAAACCTGCATGAAATGAAACTTCACTATTTCTACTGCTCACAAATGTAGTGATTTTACTTAAAACATCTGTATGTACCAAAAAACTGCTCTAGAAGCGGTGTCCTGCAAAGCACACTCACTTTCTCTCTTGATGAAGAGCACTGCAAAATTAATTAGATTTCTTTTTTCAAATCCCACTTATACAGATCACTACTACAATTTTCCAAGTTTCCTGGGAATGCATCCTTCCAAACCTATGAGACTGCAATTTTTTCAATCTTACATGGATCTCTACTTCTTAATTGGCTTTGAATGACTCAGTTCTTTTCTATTAAATTATCTCTTGGTGCTATATCTTCTTTTATATTTAGTCTTGAAGGACTATATTGACCATTCTTATTCATACACAGTTACCTTCTTGTAACAGTGATAACATTTCTGTATCGGTGGCATATAACTTTCTACACCATTTTTCCAGGAAGGATAAGTTTATTCAGTTATATTCACAAAATCCATAAATAAAGAAGCCAAGGGAAAGTAATTCTGCATACTGCAATGCTGCCTCACATGAGTCAGAGAAATAATATATGCCTCCAAGTTGCTTTAATAGGTATAGGCTCCTAAATGTGATACTATCATTGCCTGAAGGCCTGTAAACGGGCCTGCAGTTTGATCACACATCTTTTCAAGAAGGAACTGGCAACTTGTGGTAAACAACAACAAAAAAGAAACAAAGAGAATATTTTTGCTATTAAGTTGCAGCCATACAGTAAAAATGATGCTGCAAGAACGCAGCCGTAAATGCCAGTCTTGTTTATTACAAATTCAGTTTTACAGCTTCTTATGAAACATTTGCTATTGCATCAAGAGAATCTCTCTGATAATTTCATTCCAACATTTCATTTGTTTTGGGAGAGCTCATAAAGCACTCAGTTCTAAAGCACTGTATTATTAACACCTCAGTCTTCTACTTCTACCAAACAAGTAATACTCACCTATAATTTACACATCTTGAAATAAAGTTTCAACAATTTCTGATTTTATATGAAAAAAACCCCAATACTTGGAAAGGGAGTTTGAGCCGCCAGGTAAAAAAGAATATTAATACAAGAGAAACTGCTCTTCTGTTCAGTAGCTCTAGTGCAGTCAATGTTAATTACACAAAACAAAGCTCAGAAATTACTGCCATTTTAACAGCCTTCTATTGACATTGTCAAAATAAATGACATACATAAAATGAAATGGATACACAAAGAACTACATACTACCTAGAAAGGTAAGTGTTCCATTTGTAAACAAAGATTAAACACAGCCTTAAGAATATAAAATTAAAATTGTATTTTAGTTTAAATATTTCTCATACAGACTGCAAGTCAGACTGCATGAACTTTGGTCTCTGTTCTGCCATTTATTTGCTTTTCAATATTTTTTTTATTAAGTGAAACAGTTGCAGTGCTTTTCTTTCATGCAGAACACAGCTCAATTCTGTGAACTTTAGAAAGAAGGTATCATTGAAGTTCTAAGTATCTTTAGAGATACAGTTATTGTCCAAATGTGAAGAGGTGTCCAAAATCACCTTAAGACACTCAAGAATACTAGAGAATGTTATAGTGGCACAACAGTAAGAACCCATAATAGTGGAAAAATGTCCTAGGAGAAAAATCTCCACCAACTCTGAAGTCGCGCAACTCTTTCTGCTGACAGGTATGGCTTGTTTTTCCTTGAAGAAAAGTGTGTCAAAATGAACCAAACTTAAATGTCTGCTAATTTTAATTGTGATGAGTCATGAAGGTTATAGAAAGAGAGAGGAGAGGAAGAACACTGCACTGGTTAAAGCCTTGGACAAGCCCTCTACTCACAGCTCAGAATTCCACTCTGAATTTGCATATACCTAGATCATGTTTCAAGTCCTGTCTGAAACACAGATGTTTTTTATCATATGTCACAACTCCTGTGAACAATATATTAAATTAGAACTTGCGAGATGATCAGTTACTAATTTCATCTAATCTATGTAGGGAGAAAAAGCAATAATACCTACATGTATGTCAAAATAGGAACGTGGGTATAACTTGACCTATATTTCAAGAGCTTATCTAATCACTTAACAATAGTAAAATGAAAATTAAATAAGATTTATTACTTAGAAAAAGTAATGAGTCTAGGTGAAATGAGATAGAATTAATGATTTTATCTAGGACACACATTATAAATGCTAAACAATGAGAATAATAATTTGGAATGAGCGTGTTTATTCTTTGTTAACCAACACATTGTCCTCAGGGTTTTGCAAATGAATCACTGATTATTTACATACCATCAGTCAGTCATCAGTTTTAGTCAAGACATCAGTCATATTTGTCTAACATTTTTCTACACCAGAAAAGATGTTACAGTAAAACAGAGAATATCTGATAACTCCAAATATATAAACACATTCCAATATATTAAAAACATATATATTTCAGTAGTGTATTACTTAAGACAGCTACAAAAGCGAGTCATTAAAATGACAAAATATGGCAAGAGATAGAACAGCATTATCAGTTTAACTCTATTTCCCTATTTTCCTTCACCAGAAGGACTTCCTATGGTATTATATGGATATACTAAAGTGATATATGTGCATTCCAGACAGTTCATTACGCAACTTAAAACCAACATTTAATTCATGGACATATTTTCGCCCAAATTTTGATGCACTGGCAACCTGCTAAGGCCTAAGGAGTGCACCTAATTGCACCCAATGAGGCCAAACTAATGCTCCTCTCCACTGCCCCTTCTCTCCCATGGATGTGCTGCTTGCAAAGATTACAGGTCCCAGCACATGAAAGACATACAAGTTCTAGCATGAACACCTGAACTGTTAAAACAGCAACAGAGATTCAAGAAGTCTAAGTTTCACTTGCTGTTCTCTCACTGTCTCACTGAGATGCTGCTGGACAAGGCAGATTTTCCATTAGCCTTCTCATCTAAAGTCTCCTTCAAAAACAGAAAATGCCTACATACACCTTCTGTAAACAAGCAACCACCTTCTTAAACAGAAGTTACTATAGAAATTAAAAGCTTTACAGGAACATGGCACATTATTAGCTAGCAGTTGGTAGACAAAATGCTGTGCATTTTTTTTGTATCATGGAAGAAAAACAGCAGAACATCGTATATTTTTTTTGTTTTTACTTTGTTTTATGGTATTATGATTAACGACATTGCCACTATCAATTAGACAAAAATAAAAGTGATGGATCAGTCAACCCTTGTATGTTTACTGCTGAGAGTAACTGATTCAATGTTAAAGCTTTATTTTTTTTATTATTGTCTTAAACCTCTAAACCCATGAAACAAAGTAAAAGTGAGTAGTATTAAGCACGCCACTACATGATTATTTTACAGACATATATTTTAAAAAACCCAAACAAATGAAACCTTCTTTTAAGACTGCAGTCATGAAAGGATTGTTGTATATTTAACAAAAAAAAAGTTACCAATGCAAATCACAGCATTCAAACCAAGCATGACTAAGAATCATATGAAATCACCATACAGATGCACATTCATGCTAATATACTCTTTCTTAAGAAGACATAGTCTACTAAGCTGAAAGCTAGAACAAAAGAACCCCAGAACATTAAACCAACCCAGTCCTTGTAGCAGCAACTGACACTTTTATAAACAAAATTTACATTAAAATGTCAATATATGAGGTGCTGTAGGATTTAAGCCCTGATCTGAAGCCTTAGAAACAAACCCAGTACTAGGGGTACTGAAAGGGGCTGTGGGCTCAGCATGGAAACATCCTTCAGAAAATCCTACCATCGTGCTTTATGCACTTATGTATTTGCAAATACAGATTTGCTGGTTCCTGAGTTTTACAGATTACTTGCTACCTTCAAATTCTATGCTCAACAACTTCTCAATATTTTTTTCTTCAAGAAGAAACAGCAGTGTAGAACAAATGCAAGAGTTTTAAAAATATGTATTTCCAAGATCCACTTCCCACTTTAAGACCACTGTATATTGCTTGTTCTACATAGTATGGGCGGACCATGACAGATAAAACAAGCACCATCATTATGTAATAACTGCAATTATTTTTATGGCTATTGAATTCCATTCTTCCTATGCAATACATAAAATGCAAATGTAAAGCAATAGTACAAATTACAAGCCCTAACAAGGCAGTAAATCTGAACCAAGTCACGCAACATAATGTGTCTATAAACTTTCCCACCAGATGCAAAAAGGCTTTCAAAAGCTGCTCTTTTTAACTTATTTTTCTTAATTTTTTAAAGAAAATTAATGAAAGTCCCCCTATCTCTAGTCACACCTAAATAGCAAATTAGTAGTTCTACCAAATTGGAGGGGAATTCACAGAAATTGAGATGAATATTTTAAGATTTATCAGTAGATGTGGTGGTTCTTTCTTTTACTATTGCATTATAAAAATAAAATGTTTAAAAATAAAAGAACTGTCATCAGAAATACAGTTGATTGGAGACTATGATTCATATTAAGATCATAACCTATAAAAATCATCAGCTGTGCAGAATGAGCTGTTCCAGTTGACAGATCTTATTAACAAAATCTTCCAATAAATTACAGAAAATGCTGATTTAAAAAATTGCTTTTGGCTTTCAGCATACAGAGCTTAAGGTACTCCTGACACTAACATATTTTATGTGGTTCTAGTCACTAGATGCTACAAACAACTCATCTTGTTCTGGAAAAGCTGTACTAATAAATGTAGTGAGAATGAAGGGAAATTTTTTCCCCCAGAATTCAAATGTAACACATTTTTATCATGAAGTACACTTTTATACCCCTTTGCTTCCCTTGGTTTGTGGGCAGAAGATATTAAGAACAAAATAATGAAAGGATGACTAATTAAATCATAGTGTCTGTAAGTATTTCTGCAGCTTCACTGAACTAAAGCAGTTATCACTTTACTCTTGGCTCTCCAATACCAGAAGCAGTAGATTCTGTGACAAAACATGAGGTGACCTATTCTGAAAAACCCTGTGAAGGTCAGTGATATGACTACAATGGTATGACCAGCCAAGAAGCACAATACAGTGGAATATGAAAGATATTATACACTTTCACCTACAGTGACAAGTGTATCTTGCAAAATAAAAAAAACCAAACAAAACAAAATCCCCAAACATTTCCAGCTGACAGATCTTATGTTTTTTAAGCTATCATGAAAAACTAGACACTTAAAATATTTCAGCACCAAAAAAATATCTTCACATTTCACAACTTTTTAAAATACCAGAAACACTTCATGACACGAAGACTTTTTTTTTCCCTCCCCATGTTATTTTTGGCCTCAGTCAACATGTAAGGTCCAATGGCTGGAGTTTGCCTGCTTCTGGCACTGGGCTGCTACTCTGACAATGGTCAACACATCGAGCTAAAGGAGCACTTCCTCACTGGTACTTTGTTGCTATTTTCAATGGAAAACGTGGACAGCAAAATAAACTGCAGATTACTGGGCCAGGTTAAAATGAAAGACTCTATAAGAGACAAGCATCAATGACATCTATACTGATAAATGTCTTCTGCACACACAGCTTACATTTATTTTCCCAGCCTTTAGATCATGCAATTTACTGTCTTCAGCTGCTACAAATGCTACTGTTTCAAATACTGCTAGTACTAACTTGCAGAGACCCATTTCTAATCTAAAATCTCAGTGGCTCATTATAATTGTATGTTATAAAGTCTGCCTTTATTAACAGAAGAAGCCCAGACAATCTTTGATGATCCATTATTCTGTTTAAGTGAGTTAATGCTGGTATAGTAATCAATCTACTGAATATCATACTGTCATCTACTTTTAAAATATAAACTATTTGCTCCAAATGCTTGCATACATCTCAAGATAAGGAATATTTTATGGAATGAAATTCAGGAAGTTAACTTTGTGCCTTTGTCACAAAGTCTTAAGTAGTATAATATTAAGATCAATCTAAATTATCCTAAAAGATCTCCATGAAAAGCATGGTCAGAGTATTGTGAATTATGAGGACTACATTTTATTTCAGGATTATCTGTCAATCTTATAAACTTTCAGTTTTGCTATTGGTGAAAAAGGTAAAATGACACCAGGCACCACAGATCTGAGAAGCTTCATACGGTATGCAGGTCCATCATTCTGTCCAATACAACATAAATACGTCTTGGAAGGTAGTCAAATAGAATATGCTGCATAACATTCTACACTCTTTTGAGAGGTAGCTGCCTGGCACAGACTAAAACAGTCTAGTGCAAAAAGATCAAGTCAGATCTGAGCTCCACATCATTCTTGACACTGTTGTGACTTCAACACACTACACATTAGGTTTTAGTTAGTCAGCTACAAACAAAATCAATGAAACTTAAAAGCAAAATAAAATATTATTATTTTTCAGAATATTTAGCTCAGGTTTTTCAAACAGCATTAGAACTTTATACAAGTGCATTTGTGTTTTGGCATTTGCAGCAATTTAACACAAATCTTAAATGCTGTCAAAGAAATCAAACTGCTAAAGCACAACAGAAAAGAAATTGGCCTGGAAAAAAAATCTCATTTCACCCTGCATGTTACACTTTTGTTTGTTCTGTACTATGGTTAATTACTCAAACATAGACAAGTACTGCAGTCTTTCGCAGTACCTGGAATTTGGCCTACATTGTAAACAAAAGTTGCAATAAAGTCTTTTAAGAGACTTCCAAATGATGAAATCAGACCAAGGAAAAAAACACAAATATGTTCTTATCTTTCAATTTGAACTTGAGGATAAACCTCTTCCATTGACAGTGTTACACACAACTGTTTGGCCCCTGGCAATGTGTCTAGACAACGTCTGTTATTTATTTCAGTTCTAAAAGATCAGCACTAAATACAATGGTCATCACCAAAAAAAAGCATCTAAAGAAACAGGTCTATGTTGCATGTTTCCTTTACACTTCAATACTGACAAATTATTGGAAGGCTGCTGGTCACAGCATCATAGCTAAATCAGTCCTGATATTAGCTATTTACTGGAGCACAAGCAGGTACATACACATAGAAAATGAGTACCTTAAAAGATACATACAAGAAGGTGGTGTAATCAGGGAACATCTTACGTAATCAAAACATTAAAAACCCCCACGGAAATAAGAAGAGAAATAGCTCAATGTCTTGTTTTTAACAGCATCACTGGCCACACACTCTGAAATCCACTGATACTGTGCAAGAATACTACAGCCACATAAACAAGTACAATTTTTAAGTAACTGAGCTGGAGGTTTTTAATGATTTGTCATTATGATTACATATGTGCCCCTAGTTGAGGAAAACTATCAAGAAAGAAACAAAGCTACACAGAATGAATGCACCTAGGTAGCCAAGAAGGTCCATAGCATCCTGGCTTGTATCAGCAAGAGTGTGGCCAGGCAGTGACCATGCCCTTGTACTCAGCACTGGTGAGGCCACACCTCAGGTGCTGTGTCCAGTTCTGGGCCTCTCACTACAAAAAGGACATTGAGGTGTTGGAACACGTCCAGAGAAGGGCAATGGAGCTGGAGCACAAGGCCTGTGAAGATGGACAAGGCTTCTGGGGTTGTTCAGGATGGACAATTTGAGGCTCAAGGAGTGCCTTTATCTCTCTCTACAAACACCTGAAAGGAGGTTGTAATGAGGTGGGGGTCAGCCTCTTTTCCCAGGTAACAGTAACAGGAGAAGAGGAAATGGCCTCAAGTTGCACCAGAGGAGGTTTAGATTTGGTGTCAGGGAAAATTTCTTCACAGAAAGAGTGATCAGGCACTGGAACTGGCTGCCCAGAGAAGTGGAGGAGTCGCTACCTCTGCAAATGTTCATTTCATGTGTAGATGGGGTATTTAGGGATGAGCATGGAGTTATTAGTGGACTTGGCAGTGCTGGGTTAACAGTTTGACTTCATGATCTTAGAAGTCTTTTCTAACCTAAAAAATTCTATGAGAATTTGAAAGAGGTATTTTAGATGTTGAGCCTATTACCTATTTTATTACTGTGGCGTACACAGTACCTGTAAAGAGGCAAAAATGCAAACTAGAGCCTGACTCTCAAAATGAGTATATATGGTGAATACCTCCCTTTATAAAATACCGTGGAGAAAATGAAAAATACTACAACCAACAAAAAGAATGTAATTCAAAATGAACATGATGATTAAAAATCCAACTGCAAAAAAAAGCAAAGGAAAAGTATACAAGGATTTTCTTGAGGCAAACCTCATTCTTTTCAAATAAGAGAACCTTAATGAAAGATTTATCACAATAAACTTTGCAGTAGTTTGAGCCATCAGCTTGATTCTGCGGCTGTTTCAACACAAAGTTTTGACTTATATCAAATGGATTTGCATAAGAAAACCATTTGAAAGTGGATACAAAGGTCCACATTCAATTAAAACCTTTGCATTAAAGTATAGCTTTCTAAAAGAAAAAATAATGAATGTGCTTTTTAAGTGTAAGCCAACATTTCTTTTAGAACAGCTATTTAGCATAGAAAATACACAATGATGCTTTTTCTTTCAAATGTAAAGGAATATGGCAAGAGAAGTTATGAAGAGAGATTTATCTGCTGCAGGCATTATAACAGGTATTATGTTTCCAACTAAATAAAATCTGAAGAAATTTTACTAGAATAACTGAACGCATTTTGCTACAATTTTAGAATTCAAAGGAAGAAACAGTGTACTCAGCATTACTCTTTAAACTATCCTCAGTCTTTTAAATATACTCATATATTTTACTTTAAATGTACACACACTTGAACCCAATTTTAAATTTAGTGCCACAAATACTTTTGAAATAACATGGCAAATTTGCCTCTCCAATCTGTAACAATCCAACATCTGCTACACCTCCAAACTTTTATTCTTTATAGGAAAAGTACTCTCACTACAATCAGTATGAAGCTGACACAGTAACATCTTAGGATTCCAGAGTGTATTCTCAACAACCCCGAAGATTTTGTAACACTGCATACTGATCTCACAGCTTACATCATCAAACCTTATGATACAAAGTTTTACTGTCATGCTTGTAGTGTGATTACCTACTGAAATCCATAAAAACTTCAGAAGAACATTAGAAATCACTGGGATACTAGGGAATGATTGATTAGGCAAAAATAATGGTCTTTAATATTTCACCAGATTTTAATGCAAGTAATATTAATTAAACATAAAAAAGAAAATGTCAGAGAAAGCACAACAGGTTTGAACTTTGCAAATCATGACAGAGAAGCTACTGCACACTATAAGGTTGGCTACAGACTAGAACATATTTCATACACATTAAATTCTGCAGTAAAACATTAAGCTGTTAATACACTAACAGCCTTCAATTGCTGATTGCTCTTCCACCTTTCAGGGTAATATATTAACAATTATTTCCACTGCATCAATAAAAGCTCTATCAATCATGTACCATAATCCAGCAGGCAGCAGGTAGCATTGAAACCAGCATGACTGGCAGCCATGATGGAAATAAACTATTTTATTGCAATATATTGGAGGTCTATTTATGCCAAAAATCTCATCAAAAAAAAAAAAAAAGACATGGACAGCTTAAAAAAAAAATCTCTTTTTTGTTTAATAGCTCCTTTACTAATTTGGAGTAGTCAGAGTACAACTATTTAAATCATAACGGAGTAGTCCTGATTCTACCTGCTTTCATGTTGTCTATTTTGCTGTCACAAGAGATGACATTCATCTAGCTCAGAATACATACAGGAAGTTGAAGGCAGCAAGGGGTATATAAGATCCTGCCTGCTACAAAGCACACTCTGTCATAACCCATGCTGGAGCCTAATTCAAACCATTTTTCTACTGTCAACAAATACTTCTGGAATAAAACAGTATTTCTTCTCCTGTGGCTACTCAGCCAGACTACATGTCACTTTCCTACTACAGATAGTTAACTTGCCAGCTTACACTGTAGAAGCCTGATCAAGAAAACGAAAGATTTCACTATTACATTGCCCATCAAGAAGGATCCACTGCTGTAAAAATCCAGGCTATAACATACGAAACTACATTAATTTTAAAACCCCAAAGCTAAGACATTAAGACTTCTGAAATATCAGAATAAAGGCAGACTGGGAAACTTTGATTCTGCTACCTGCTCTGCTTATCTCTTCACCTCACACTACATATGCATGCAAAATAAACACATGCTTTCTGTCAGACTAATGAATCACTCAGTACCCAGGATGAATATATCTCCAGGACAAGACTTGTGGAACACTAATGATTTACTCACACTACATGAACCTTGTTTAGAGAAGATGCTTAGAGAACATGATTGGGAATTACAGTAAGGAGGAGTATGCTGTCATGCATTAAAACATTACTCTTCAGAAACAACTGCAGGTTCTCTCATGGTGATGACAGGTACATCAGTCATACGCCACCTTCCTACCTGCAAGGTTTCCCTGAAACTGAACACAGAGGTACAAGACAGACCTGCAACTGCAGCTATTCAACATATTCCTTCACTTGTCCTGAAATTCTTGACTCATTTAAAATTGATTCTGAGAAATACAGCACTTGGGAATTCTGGCAGGAGCAGACAGCACAGTTCACAATATACATTCTCAGTCATTTTTCCAGAGTCTTTCAGAAGCAAATCACAGCTAGCCTGCAGTCTAGGTGAACTGCTGTTGTGTCCTGCTTAACACCAAACTTCCAGAAAAGGCCTTAGCCAACCCTCTTACATCTGATCAGAAACATTCCCATCAAGTGAGAAGAAAAAGCCCAATGGAAGACAGCAGCTGCTACTGAAAGTATCTGCATGCTTTCAAGAAGTAGCTAATTACTCAAACAGAAAATCTACAGAAGCTAGAAAGATTTAGGGTTCCAATCTCAAACTGCAACCAAAAAATTCAGTCAAGATTATAGTTGTCCCTGCCTTTACTTTCAGGGGTTGTGGCTTGCCTTATTTGGTGAAACACTGAAGACTCACACTTGCAATTATGATTTAACAATAGTTGAAGACAGTTCTAACAATAAGACGAAGAGGAGGTAATGGAATCCAAACTGACAATTTCATCTCAACACATTAGTTTTTAAAGATTAAGTAGCTGTTCCTCTTTCCAAATCTTTAAAAGAAGGCAGACACATGGTTTAAAGGCAAGATGAGTGTTGGCAACATCAACTGACTCAAACCTTGTCTGCAGTGGAAGTTCTGACACTTCACGCTGACAGTCATGATAGACAGAAAAACCAGATCTCACTGCATTCTCTAAATATAGTAACATTTACCTTATGATGGGCTTCCACAGTAGCTGCTTCAAAGAGAGACTGTCCCTGTGCTGTAAAAACACTCATTTCAAATTCTTCCATGGTGGTAGTTTGTCACAAATCGCTTTTTCTGTTTTTATTTCTCCTCTTAGCAAAGAAATAAATGCTTTTTCATCCCAATTCGCAAAAATACTCTATAGTACTACTTTCAAAAGTATCTGGTTAAATTTCTGTTCATTGTGAACAATGAAGTAATGTAATCACTGAAGCTTTCAATTCAAGTAACCAGAATTTGCTTTCATTCTCTGTTAAGAAATGGTATATTTAGTTTGCTTTTCTGCTTCTACTATCAAGACTACAATTGAGTCTGTTCATTAAAAACGAACAGGTGGTACAATTGAGACTGTTCATTAAAAATTCCAACACTGACAGACATGTCATGAAATTCCACAGACTCATATAAAAGGTGCCACTAAAGTAGCACACAAAACAACAGCATGTCCAACATCACCTTCCCAAAACATGATCCAATTGGATTTTAGAAATGGTGAACTTTCAAACTCTTGGAGAGCAGGAAAGCAGGAAAGTCAAAATAATTACTAAGGAGATTCCTCTCTTCACAAATACTGTCAACTTAGACAGTTATTTTACCTTAAGAAGGTATGTAGGAATATTGCTGAAATCAACAGGCAACTTCAAGAGGAAGCGAGCCGAGAATTCTCCAGTCTGTGGAAAAAAGGTAACACTAGTGAGACCTAGTAGCTAAAAGAGAACCACAAACATTCTGAAGATTAAATACTATCCAGAAAAATGCATAAGAGCTCATACCAGAGAGAAGGGTTGAGATTTAAAACAAAATTGCTGAATAGAAGTACTGGAGAAGAAAAAAAAAATTACAGATTTCACAGGTGTCATACAAAAAAACACCTTAAAAAACATTAACCCTCACTGCCAGTAAGTCAACAGCAAAAAGTAGATTAAAACAATATGCATGACAAAAAATCAGACTATATTTTGTTACACCCTAAATATAGATGTATCTTGGCTGTACTCATTTCCGGACAAAGGTCTGGCAAGACCTGCAAAGAGTCTGAAAGCTAAGCTAAAAACCTGACAAATTGATAAGAACATGTAGATAAAACAGAGGCATCTTTACAAACACTGCAGATATATGTAAAAGAATTTGTGTTTTGAAAGGTGAGTACATATCAAAAGTGTCATCTGAATAAAGTTAGAGGAAAAGAGTTCAAGTAGAAGGTTTTAAATAATTTGTTTTCAGAATTATGTAACTCTAAACACCTAGACAACCGTTTACTGAAAATTTGCCAATTTCCCATACACATTGCTCTTTTTTACGCATAAAGGGTATGTGAAGGAAATGGAAAGGATTTCCTCTCTGTTTCATACACTTCCTTAAAACCAGACTTTGTCCACCTGGTTATAAAGCAATGAAGTTAGCTGTTTTTTAAAAACAGATGCCTGCCTGATTTCCTTCATGTTAATTTTTTGTTATCGCTATTTTTTTAGTTCAATATAGTAGCCACACAGCAGCTATATTTGTTAGGTACATGAATTAGCAGTAAAAAGTGTTAAACATTGATTTTATGCAATTAATTGCAAAAACTGGGATAATTTGAGACAAGCTAACCAATTTGTCTGTGCCAATCTGTTTCTGGGTAATCTACCAGGCATGAACTATAAATACCTCATTCTACCTTTAAGTCACTAAACAAGAAAAAACAAGATCTGGAACGGAACTGAAATGCTCCTAATGGCACCTTTCAAGTTATATTATTTGCCAAAAGGATTTGTGTGACATTGGGCTGTAATTCACCCTTATGCCAGCTAGCTAAGAATTGCCCTTAAAATTTGTCACTAGTAGTCACACAAGAGAGGCAAAGAAATTACTCATAGAAACACTATGCAACAAAAAGTGAGTGTAGACTAAAGTCCAGCTGTGAAATCTGTCCTGATTACACCTCTTGTGAGGAGAGGTACCGACTTCCTGATGTATGCAGAAAAACCAACAACTTCTTGCACACGTTTAACATGGAGACTGCTGTGATGATGGTCAGGGTCCTCACTTCTTATCCAAAGTGAAATGGATATTAGAGATAGTGCTTCTCCTCTGGACTTTCAAAAAATGCCAGACAACGTTTGCCATAAAATCCAGAAAATTATTTTTGGTATAATACCAAGTCTGATGTACTGGGATGGCCACTGAGCACATGAATGACCTCTGATCAATGCTGCTCTGATCATTGGCTGCTCCAAAAAGTCTACACCTTTCATATCATTCCATCAAGATTATTTTGCAAACTAATTCTTCCGAAGGTGTTCTGGCTGGACAGGGAGCAGCCCCTGTCCATGGTGCTCATTTCCCCTGCCCAAACCAGCTGGATACAGGCATCAGATGGAGACAGATGAATTTCTGGCCACAGCCCTTAGGGACTGGGTACTTAATGGGCTCCTGCATCTGCTGGTATTCCTCCAACAAGAAGCCACTTAGCTAGACAGTAGTTTGTTGATTTATCATATATCTTGGAGACTTGCACTTTAGGAAACTGGAGGCAGTGGAACAAAGGTATAAAAGCAAATTTCTATTTCTGAGCAAATTTCTGACCCCTCTATTCTGGGTCAGAGTGCTGAATTCAGGTCTTCTCTTTAAAGTATTTTTAACTCATGCACCTAAGATGATTGCTTTCATAACACTGTGAGAGGCTCATACTTTATTATTTCAGAAATCTGCTGAACTACTATTGTTTCCTGAGAGACAGAAGCAACATGAATTTCAATGACTTCTAGGCAGAGAAGTTAAAAGGCCATTTGCCTCCTGCTTTCTGGAAAAACAGTCCTATTTTGCTGATCCTTGAGGCTAACAAAACAAGAAGTTGTAGAGGACAGTAAAGAGAACTACAAAGGGTAGTTTCACAGTTTTGTTTTAGGATACTAGTAAACAAGCCTCTTATATATACCAAGTTCACAGAATCTTCAAAACCCTCAAGAGTCTTCTTGACAGAGAATAAAGACTTGGAAAAAAGCACATGCTATAGAAAAATCTATAGCTCCACTATATGAAAAGGATTTGACTCAAAATGTATTTATTTTATTGGAATGTTTTTAATTAAAAAAGCATTTAAAATTAAAGAAAAGAAAGTTCTTTATTCAGTCACCAAAGACTGAGAAAAGACTCGATAAAATTTCAGTACAGTTCAGAAAGTCTTCTGCACTTCAATAAACCAGTCTGATGAAATTTAGAGATATTACAAGTTGTTTGGGATGCAAGCTATGGACAATAACATCTGTGAATAAGTTAATTTCAATCAAATATTCTGATCTATAAACATTAAAGAGGTCTGAATTTCTTTGATGAAGAAAATTAAATCTGGGTTCAAATAAAAAAGCCTAGATGACTTGCCTAAGGGAAAAAAAAAACAGATCAATGTGTGAGTTGTAGAGTAAACATCCTTGAATCACCTGTAACTTAAGGATGATTCAAGTGATATAAAGTTGAATTCTAGCCTTGATAATAGGAGTGCTGAAATTTCATCAATTTTCAGACTGCACCTGTTTCAGAAGATACAGCTTCTGAAGGCCAGTTTATCTTAAGAGTATGCTCTTTCTGAAAGCAAGGGGGAAACAAGTCCTTCATAAACACCATTAGATATTTCCTGACACGTCTTACTCCAAACTTCCCAAGAAAAATATATTACCAGCATAAAAAACTTGATTTTTTGCAAAGCTTACTCTGTGGCAGAGATCAATTTTTAAAAAACGTCAATTCACACAGTAACCAAAATGCCTGCATTGCCAATGGCCACACCTTAGAGATCTATACACAGAGTGTTTCTATATAGAATGGCACATTTCCCATGTGGGAACTTCAGGAAGCAGATAAGCCAGTTTAATGTCTGACTGTCCTATGAAAGCATGGCCCTACAAAGTCACTGCTCTAGCCTACCTTGCCTCCTCTTGCAGAAAATTACTTGGGTTAGTTTTTCCTCTCCAGTTTTTCCTCTCGTCTCCCGGAACAACTCATCTCAGCTTAGACAAGTGCAAGAGAGATACTGGCAGCTGCAGCTACCAATTAAATCAACTCAAACATAATGTGGAAACACACCCTAATGCATCCTACCCCTAAGCAGACTGGTAGGCTGGCAGGGTGTCATACCAACACAGTTATTCTGCCTCTCAAATCTTCAAAGTGAACTCAAAACTTCCACACTGATGTTGTACTGTGCTCTCTAAACACAGCACAGGCTTTTCAACAGTTTCAAAGTTTTCACCTATCAACCAGAGGAATGAACACCAGGTTCAAAACCAGTTCTCACCTGGAAATCTGGTTCAACCAACGTAATGGAATACAGCAACATCCCAAACAAGGAATATAGAAAATCATCTGAAGTCAAATAGTTTTCTCCATCAGAAACATCAATCATGGAGATGCACAGGAAGAACTTACGTTTTCCCAAGAAGGAGTTGTATTTGTTAAAAGCATTTTAGATCTAATAAGAGCTTACCCAGTTGTTTTTTTTGCCAGCATAGATTTCCATGTTTTCTCCATACTGGGGCTCTTCAAGTAAAGTCTGATACTCAAACATGAGACGAGAACTCTCCCGTAATCGGCTGCACTGAAATTGATGATACTGCTGCACAAGCTCTTTCACAACAAGCAGCAGGCATTCAGGGTTTGAAGGATTCCAGGAAGCTAAATTCTGTTGATTAGAAAAGAACAAAACCCAAAATGGTTGACACCAATAAAAGACAAGCAATCCCCTTTCCATACTGATGCCAGAGGCACATATGCATGTGGAACATCTTTGACAAAGCTACATGACAATATTAGAATACAAAAGTTCTACCATGCTTTGGAAGAAAGCCAAGTCAAACAGCAGAAGCTTATTGACAAATAGGAGACCTACTATAAAACTGATAAAAGGGCTAGTACCAGGCTTATGTAGACCCAAATGACCATTCTATTCTTTCCTGAAATTATAGGAAAATTATAGTTGCATCTGAGAACTGGAAAAGCTTTAATTAAATTAAAACTGATAGGCAACACACAAGTACAACCTTGCACAGTAACTGATTCAAAAAGCAGTCAACTAAGTGAATAGGGCAAATTAACACCAACTACAGAAACTGCTCTGCTTCATTATCTCAAGCAGTGGCTACATTATCAGTGGTAGAGCAAATGGGTTCTCTTCTCTTGCCTCTACCTTGTGATTTATTTCACCTTAACTGCCTCTTCACTTGAATTACCCTGACTCATCCCCTTAACACAAATTTCATCTGTACACAGAAGTCTCTTTAATATGCCAGCAGAAATTTTTATTAGAGGTTCACTGTATTTCAAGAAATAGCTAACAGAAATAAAAATGATAATACAATTAAGATAACTGTGTCAGTAGCACAGTAGTGATGTTACCACTCCTGTAATTGGCTTAGATCAGTCTTCTGTGCACAGTTAAGTTTTATTCAGGAAGTATTGGGTGTTACAAACCACACCTAATGTGACCAACGTTACATGCCTACATCTAGCTGACCAAAAAAGGACCTATGTGAAAGGTAAAGGGGGACTCACCCTGTAGTCCATGCTGTTAGGACATGAAAGAGCACTGATTGAAAGTACTTAGGTACTCATATGCTTTGCACTTGGATCTTCAAGCAGTTTTCTTGATACCACCTCAGAGCATGTTAACACAATCATGTGGCTTTTGGTGAGCTTTGAGTATAAGTAAAATCAATCTGCATTTCATAGAATCATGGTATGGTTTGGGTTGGTAGGGCCCTTAAAGATCATGTAGTTCAGGGGAGGGACACCTTCCACTAGACCAGGGTGCTCAAAGCACTTTCTAACCTGGCCTTTGACACTTCCAAGGACAGGGTATCAGCAGCTTCTCTGTGCAACCGGTTCCAGTGCCTCACCACCCTCACAGTAAATAATTTCTTCCTGATACCTTATTATAATTTACCCTATTTCAAATTAAAACCATTACCCTTTCTCCCACCACTCCATGCTGTTATAAAAGCTCCCCCTTTCCAGCTCTCTTGAGGGCCCATTTAGGTACTAGAAGGCTGTATATCACACAGATATTTGACAAACTAGCTGCAACAGAATTTTAAATTGCATGAATTGTACAGTTAACATTAAGAAACTCAGAACTAGCACAGACATCTGCATTTTACAACTAAGTGATAAAATACAATAGCTAAAATACAGTTAGATGCCACGTTACTTCTTTCTGTAAGTTGCAGATATTTCATAAACAAATTTGGATTTTGTGTAATACCAAAAGTCATAAATACAAGTAATAAACACAAGTGAATGAGTTCCACAGAGAACTTGAGTCTCTGTCCTTACAGATACTCAAAACCTGACTGGACAAGGACCTGGACAGCCTAATCTATCTGATCCTGCCCAGGCAGGGCAGCTGGGCTAACGATCTCTATCTAAAGGGTCCTTCCAACCTCAGCTACTTTTAGCTTTATGAAGAGGTTCACAAAAAGCTCAAACTGAAACAGGATCTTAGCAAGGTGAGACTCCACAGCTCTGGCCTCAAAAGAAACAAATGACCTCGTGTATAAATTTTATCTTCTGATTCCCCTGATACCCTGCAAAAGCAGATAGAAAGTTTAATCAGTTACTCATCAGGCACCACGCTTCAGCTCTACAATGAAATTTACTTGTAGCCTGATCTCTAACTAAAATGGCTATTTCCATTAAAAAGGGTTATAAATTTTATTATTTCTGATGACTTTGGATATGTCCCTATGGAATAGTTTTATACAGACTTCAGTACATGTGTATGGTGGCTCAATATTTCAAGTGTTTATCTTTCCACAACTTTATACTTTTTTCCCACTTATGTAATATATATTAAGATCTTACCAAAATGAACTTGTAATTTTCAGCATCATCACTTGAAATATATCAGTCTAATTTGTCAGTGAAAGCAACGGGAAGTATGTATTGCTGTGTTTTACATGCATGAACAGCTACAGGATTGAACTGCATTCCTATTTTCCTGCTCACTCTGATTCTGGTCAAAAAGGCTGCTCCACATGGCTAAAATGCTATTCTTGAACCTATGCCTTTAAAAGTTACTCCAGTGTCACAGACTTGACATTTGTTCACAGCTTGATGTAAAAGTACTGTTTTCTCCTCCTTCTAGACAGTAGAAACACTTACAAAATGGTAATATTATCATTGTAAAATCTTAAAATGTAAACTACATTCCAGAGGAATTGGTAAATTGGTGATACACTAATGCAATTCATATAAGTTCCTCAAATACTACAGAATGACTGAAAACCTTGTTCTACCTTGTCTGCTACCTACAGTTGGCAAAAATTTGTTTGCTACTTGAACCTATTTAAGCTTATCAAATTCTACAAATACTAGAGAAAATCTGTCAGGTAAGACAGCATCTTCTAGGAAACACATTTTCTACCATGCAGCCTGAAACCAGACTGCATATAACCTTAAATTTCCTGTTCCCAAGCTGCTGCTCAAATAAAACATTTCCAGAAAGCCAGAGGATGTAATATGCCAGTATGTATTGATATCAGCCAGACAAGTGGGAATAACCTTTCCTCCTAATGACATTGGTATAACACAATAGAAATGTTCTGTCAAAGGAAATGACCAACAGTATTTTAATAACTGACCTAAATGCAACTGAACCTTTTGTTTTTTAAATAACATTACACTACAGAACAAAAAAAGAGCAAGAGGAAATCCATTGTCATTTGTGCAGCACAGAGCTAAAGGAGTGCTCTTTTCAAAGAATTCAAGAACATTGCATCAAAACAGTGTTTATTCTGAATTGTCTTAAAGCTACAGGAATTAAAATAATGATTTGACTGTAGAACCTTTACTAAACACTTCTCATTCAGCAACTCAAATTTCAGAGTACAAACTGGTTATAAAAACAAACCACCTGAAGAACAATTCAACTACCCATTCAGGTAGTTGAATTATAATGGATTCTCACTGATGAAAGAAGAAACATACAAGGGCTATATAAATTTTCTGAAGCACAAGTTCTGATTTATATAAAACGTTTTTAGCTTTAGAATAATATTATTGTAATGCATGTTATTTGGCATTTGGCCCCTACATTTCCAACCATTTTGTTAACTTTGCAGAAGGGCTGTACTTTCCACAAGATCTAAACTCCTAAATTTTAACACAAACGCTATCGAATATAATGCCATATTTATGTACGAAATTTCTTTTTGCATATCTTAGTGTAACTTATTTGCCCTAAGCACTAGGTTCATTCACCTGAAAATACTGTTAAACAACTTTAATCCAATTTCAACAGGATGTGAAAATATGTGCTATATTGTTCTTAGATTCAAACAGCACCTTCTTTAATCTTCCTTCTGTTTTTGAAATCAAAGATAAAGTAAGCAACTACCTGTAAAATACAGGTAGTTGTAAATGTAAAATACATTGTTAAATCTAGGGCAGAATTTGATTTGTCAAGTTTATCCCTTTCAGAGTGCCTACATTGCTACAATTTCAGCATTAGGCAGAGTTTTCTGAGGACACACAATTTGTCACTTTATTTGATGCGAGTAGCGTCCTTGCAACAGTAAGTTGACCATTTCTTTAGAGGGAAAGGACCTTCTAAATAAGAATTTATTTAGTGATGCAGTATTGTTGTCACTATTAGACTTTGGAAATCATCAAAATCTTAAACATAGAGCAAAAGCAGTAGTAACCTGTATGCTTCATTTTCTGATTGTTTGCCTGAAGGCTGCATTCCAGCTGAACCAATCCTGCTTTTTAAGAGATTGTAGTTAAGAAGATTTAAAACGTTAGAAGACCAGAGCTTCTGGTGTTTGTGTTTCATGGCTTCAAGTTCTGCTTGAAAAGTCAAATCTTGTGTAAGTATTAAAATCTGATGCAACTTCAAGATTGAGGTTTAGTTGTTACAGCTTTAAAAAAATCCTGGGAATAAGAACACAGACAGATCACTGAAGCCAAGAGGAATACATAAATAACAAGACAATTATATATATAGAAAAAGACTTATTGCTTTCTGTGGCTTGTATCAAAATCTTCTGCCTTGCTCACAAATCTATACCTTATCATTTTACCAAAATCACATGCATGCTGAAAAGATTTTTTTTTCGCCTGAATTTGCTATAAAATTGTGACTAAAATGAATTTTATAGAGAAAAAAAAATTATCACAGTGACTGGGGTATTGACAGACTGAGTTACATATTTCACTCAATAAATCCTGTCTAATTTGAGATGAGATTTCTGCATGATTTCCAGAGAGTTAATAAAATTTAACAGAACAATCATTAATGCATTTAAAATAAAGAAATCCAGACTTGGATACAATCTCTTGCCTTGTTTGCCAAGAGATATCTTTAAATGAACTCTGCAGTGCAAACTCCCTAAGTTACTCAACAGTTAGCCAGTTAGACTGAAAGTGGCCCACTGTACAACAATATACCAGCATGAATCAACCCAAACTGCATCTGCAATTAGCCCTGCACTCATGCTGATCTCACATGATGGCCTACATGCACAACTCACATTGGTTAGGACCATCATTAATGTTATCATTTTTTTCAGTGTATCATTGAAGGACTTACCTGACATTTCTGAGCACACAGATGAAGGCTCAAATAAACAATTCTCTTCTGTCTAAATGCTGCTTGCATGTATCTAGATACGATCTCCACTAACACTATGAGCAACTTCATGCATCAGATCTTAATTTAAACCTTTCAAGTTTTAATTTCAGTGCTTTTTTTTTTTTTTGGTTTTGCCATACTGCAACTTGTGTAACTTCCATCTTCTAGAAAGATCAATTGTTGCCTCATCTTAAGAAGTACAGAAGTTTTAGTAGCAGGTTTAGTAGCATCCCAAGATGACTGCACATTCTTGTGGACACAAAAGTCTGCTAATGTCATCTGTGACAACTGGGTAAATCCCATTTTTCCAGTTAGGGAATGAATGAAAAATGATCTTCAGGAATATATTCAAAACGGCCTACAGAAAAACTAATAGAATGAGAACTTCCATCTGATAGAGACTAGACTCCAGGAGCATCACTGCCCACACAGCTGTAGCTATGGTCATACAGAAGATGCCCAATAACTATTTACCTATCCATAAGTAAGCAATTCAACATAAATACATTAAACACTCCCTCATGGCAGAAGTTTTCCTGGCTGCCTTTTTTCATTATAGAACAAAGTTTCAGGACAAAATCTTTCAGAAAACAGTTATCTAGACCTTTAAGTGATTAACCAATAGCACGCACATTCACCAAGTTTTGCCCTCTAGCTCATGTTGTGTGGCAACAGGAATGGAAAAATAGTATTCAATTATTATACAGAGATTAACAAACCATAGGCATCCATCAAACTGTGTCTACACTGGAGAAATCCAAGCAATTCAGGAGACCTCTTCTGACAATCTGCCAGATATTAAGTTAAATAATCTCACCAAGGAGCATTGATTTCCACTAAGAAGTATAACCCCAGAAATTTTGTCAGGCTGCACATTCAATTTGTGACTTCCCTGGCTCCTGATCCTGTCTGCTGACAGAAGCAGGCTGCATAGTAAGCGAACAGTTGGATAGGGAAAGGCTTTCTTGACATTCAGACATGACCAGAGTTGAGAAAATGAATTCACTTGAAGTTGGTATAAAAGGCAGAGTAGAGCTGTTATAAGGCCACCCTCAGAGTGCAATTTAAGCCATTTCAACAGTAACTCGTTTAAATGAGTAGCAATGACACCAACTGGATTTCCAAAAGAGACAAGGAAAATTTGCAGCCTGACACTATCAGTTCTAGTGAGATCTTACAGGTGAGGCAAGTGAAAAACCCCCAACAAAGTAACTTCTCAGCCCTATTAAGCAAAGACATGCAGAGTTTAGCTTTCCAAAGATGCCATACTATTCAACTTCTGGCAAAGAAACCACATTTAAATTTTGTTCTGGAACATTCTGTGCTTTGTAGTCTTTCCTTTATACTTCCAAAAAAGCTAATCAAGAACCTATGCAAACTACTCAGTGTCCATGATCACCTATTCCCCAATTTTTTTTTCACAGTATAATGGGCCTCATGTTCCATAAAGCTGCTAATTCATAGGGTCCTTAACAGGTTATTGCTTATTTCATAACTCCAAGTAATGTCTGCAGCCAACTGTAATTCCACACTATCAGAAATGAAATACGGTAACAATTTCTAATTGATTTGAAGTTGTTTTTCTTTGAAATGTGTTTAAATACCCAGGTTGCCAGAATATCTTCCAGGAATGTGATTTTAAAGAAGACAGATTGCAACTGTTTTTCCTGGCTATACTACAGGAAATAACAGCAAGATCTTATTTTAAGTTAGTGTACTTCTATATTTCTAAGCAAGAAATTAACTTTCATGAGAAAATGTCAGTAAACAAAACCTCCCAAGCCCGTAACAGTGGTAATGCATTTCTATAGCATCTTTCATCCAGAATTATCATAAAGAATAATGTTAAGTACAGATTTGCATTTTGTTTGTATCTCTGCACACCACATGCACACAACTTGCATCCTACAGTGGCCTAAAATCAGTACCAATATAACTTTTTACCCAAAATGAGAAAGATCACAGTGTGATATCAGCACTTATCCTCCACATAAGTACAGAGGATATACTGGTCCAGTGGTTACAGCATTAGCCTAGAAACTGGCATATCTGGTTTCAGTCCATGCTTTGCTCTACTCTGCATAGGCCACCACAGGGAAACTGCTCAAAGAAAAAGGCACAGGATAATTATCTACCATATGCTCACATCTTTCTATCAACAGATATTTTTCACAGTATTTGCAGGGCTGGAGTGTTATAACAACTTCAAAGGCTTCAGTATCTTAGCAGCCAGCACTTAAACATCCTACAGGCTGCAGCTTCAAATCAATCACTGTAAACCTACATGCCATCTACTTGTCATCTTGTTTTCACAGGTTCTTCATATCCCTCTCCCCCAAAGCACCACTGGAACAACTTTCTGGAGCAATCTTCTTGAAATGATAATTTTTGGGCCCAAGCAACATCAAAACTTAACATTTCATAAAAACAGTCCAACTCTGGAGCAATTCTGTCATTGCAAATACAACCAAAGAATTGTGTGCTCTGCTGCCATGAATACCAGATAAAAACGTTTGGACAAAGCAAAGCTTGGGATTGTCAGTATTTATTTTAATTTTTATTTTTGGCAAGAGGCTGTGAAAACTGGATACAGGAATTAGAAGAGCTCATAAACACTTAGCTGAAATCCCATATACCTGAGAGCCTTGAATTAGCAAGAAAATATAGAGCAGGAAAACAACATAATAAGAAATTAATTCTCCTTTCAGAAGAGCATTTTATATCGTGCATGAAATTATTTTCCCTTTTTTCTTCCACTGGCTACACAGTGTGCTTCTTGATAAATGATGCAATACCCAAAGCAGCTCTGTAACAGATTCCAGCAAATCTGACACATGGAGAACACTCTTCAGCATTCACCTAGAATAAATGCAAAACTGCTGCTCAAGTACCACTCACCCAAAAAAAGGAGTAAACTCAGCTTCCAAAGGTTACTACAATTTTTTTCTATTTCCTGCTGAAGGAGAAGTAGAGGCAGCTGATCTTGGTAAGTTAAGAGTACTCAGGAAATCCAGAATCTGTGAAGCTGAGCCCAGGAGAACATTTTTATGTTGTGCACTGTTCCTAAAAGAGTCTGCTTGTTCCTCTCACAGACCTCTCTTAGAAGAGAATCAGACCCTTAAAATCTACAACTGCATACTATCTGATTAATCTCCTAAAGACTTGACATGCATAAACATTTCTTGTCCTGCTTTGCTAAGGAATTAGAGCAAGTTTTGTTTCTTTACAGACCTCTCAGCACACCTCTCTCAAAGCAGATACCTTTACCTGATCCAAGAGGGAATTTCTTAATTCCCTCAGCATGTATTAAATTCTGGGTTAGTGAATCCAATGCACTAATTATTAGTTTCTCCACGTGAGTAGAGTGCACTTTTTCCCCCTGGGAGTTGGCTACCAGGTGTACATCTTTAACTAGATATGGCAAGTAAAAGGAACAAAGCACGAAGACAAGAAAATTTCCCCCACAAGATACAGGCACATGCATCTTTTCCCTAAAGACTCACTTACCATGCCCTGATGGCAGTGTGAACAGACCTCAACTCCTCAGACCCTCAGTGGAGCAGAGAACAGACCACTGTCAATGCTTCACCTCAAGAGTCCCTGTCAAATAGCAAGTCTTTCACTCTTATCAGCTCCTGTGGTTTTTTCCTTTCCTGTCAACACAAGTAATTTTAGCTACAGCAAAAAGGCAGAACCTTTACAGCTAATGTTTTGGATAGCATCCACTAACATCCCTTGAGCATTTATCTGCACATGCAGAACTGCTTTCTTGTAACCATTTTTCCCCTTCCAAAATCCCACAAATTAAAATCAATGTATCACAAGGTGGATCTCACTGTTGTGAGAGCAGTATTGCCATCTTTATTTTCACATCTGTACTATAAGACCTTGAAAATACAGTCCCTAAAGAAAACACTTACAAAATACTACTGTGTAAACCGTAAAATATTAGAAATCACAATTATTTCTCTATCATACCAGAAATATTATTGCACATTAGTCCTCTCTTTTAAAAAAACACATGGAAACACTCATTTGGTTCCTTTATGAAAGTAAAAGCTGCATCTCTAGGAAGATGGGTATGTGGCAGAGTTCATGTAAAACTGTTTGAACACTTATACTGCAAACAAAAGACTCAAGATACTGACTAAATTTGAATTATATTTCTGTAGTTATCTCTAAAAAAGAACAGATATGCCTGAGGAACTGAAATAGAAGATAGCAAGGGAACACAGATTTAAAAGAATGTAAAGAATGAGTAAAAGAAAGAGAGGTTTCGAAACAAATATAAGCTGAAACTCAAACTGGTAAAAAGGAAAGAAAATCTATCTTCAGCTCTCCTCCATTTGGGGAAATGAATAGATCTTTTGAAAATCACCCTGAGTGCAAAGACATTTATTTCTTTGCCCCAGCAATCTCTTCTGAAGAAAAGAACCTTCAGGGTACCAAACTTAAACTAATTTCATTGGAGAAAATTGCAATTATAAATTATAACACAATTCACAAGCCAGAATTAAATCAAATACAAAACTGCATTATTAGACAGAATTTCTAACTGTCCTTCTGTAATCAGTTAATTTAAAAGTTTTTTCTACTTGAATATCCATAAGCAATGACCAACTTCCTCTACAGAAAAATGAATTATAATAGCACATCAATGTGAATTCAACAGGCATACTACACAGAATTTAAATGTATTCTCAATTCAGGAAGACTGTCCTAGAATCAGTCTTTTCTCTCAAAAAAAACCACACTCCTACCCAAACCCCTTGTAAACCTGTTTCTACAAAGCTAACAAGAGCTGTTGCCTTCAAGACATGTAATTTCTTACTGTTTATAGGGTTCTTGTAAGGAAGCAGAGTGTATTGTGAGAGGAACACCACAGATAAGGGCCAGAATCCTTTCATTTTCCACTTGTTTTTCTGATAATACTTTTCTCAAAATTTAAAAAAAAACCACTGCTCAAGTAAAGAATGATTATACATTAATAAAGTGAACCAAAAAATAGTCAGAAGTACATTACCACTTTGCTGGTTTACATTAAAGAATTATAAATGCCAACATATTATCATTGTACTACCAAACTTCCACCTAAAAGATGTTCTGCTTTCATATGTCTGGCTTGGGATATCCAGCTTTATATATTTGCTATGAACCATGGCTCAAAAGTGAATGATTTTCAGGAATTCATTATACCACCCTTACCACTACCAAGGACTCTATTTCCTGCAAAGGAAAGACATGCAAACCTAAACATCTTTTTCAACCTTTTACATTAAGATTTAAGCATCCTGTTATTCTGGTCCAAGCTTCTGGCCCATCTAAGTCTATGACCATGAAAAATACGGTCAAACTCACATGAAAAACAGAAATGATTTTTTCCTAAAACAATGCTATGAATGGAAAACCATAAATGTTTTCTCCCCCTATTTTACTAGTGCACCATGATTAAGTCCTTCATTGCATGCACTTTATTTAGTATGGCAGAAAAACATTTTCTCCCACTTTGCCATCCTTCAGTCAAATGCCCATGCACATTCCTAATGCTCTCCAAAAACTAGTCTCTCCTGGACTGAAATACTATATTTTAAAAGCTAATATTCTCTATTTTTTCATATTCTAGGGATAAATTGCATTATCAGGGAAGCTTGTGCCAAAAAATGAAAGGAAATGTTTCCCCGTGGAGCCCTTCACAAAACGAATGGAATTCATTTTGCCTTCTGCACTAGCAAGATTTAAGCAAGAAAGGCAAAACTACCTAGCTTAACAGATATTTTGCTCCCTTGAAATTAAAGAAGTATTATCAAATTATAGATCTTTCTTTTTTTTTAAATTTCTGGACTCTAGGTGAAAAGTCGAGCCAAAATGTTGCAATTAAGTAAAGCACAACTTTTAACCTCAGCATATTCTCTTCTGCTTATGCTTTGAGATAGAAAGCCAGGTTTTATAAACTGTGCTAGGAAATGCTGAAGTTTGGCAAAAAGAAAGTGAGGTAAATACATGCAATGACTACACATGAATAGAAAATGGCAAAGTAATATAATGTGGCTAACCATCTCTCAGCCCTATAAATATTAACAACTCTAGACAAAAACGACCAAAACAAAAGGCTGCAAGAGAAATTAATAAGACTAAAACAAGGAGAAAAATGAATAATTTCCCAGTGTAGAAAGGTTTTGATGGACTCAAAGATGGAAAGATGAGAGGAAAACCTTTCCGGTCATCCTCTTGTACTCCTTCTGCTGGACTGCATGGCCACCGTCTTCACCACACATCTGCAGAGATAATCCTAACACTTGCTCTCAGCAGTGTGTGACTTTTAAGAAGGACCTCCTGAATGCTGGCCTCACACATGCTGCAGTCAAGCTGACCAGGCTATGCCAGGAGAGGATCCCCAGCCAGAATCCTCTTTTGGAGATTTCTCATTTTAAATCCAGTACTTATTCAACTTGGCAGAGGGGCTGAATCAGAGCATCTCCAGAGGGCCCTTCCAACCCTAACTATTCTGTGATTTTGTGATTCCCTGAGGAACAGTGTGGAGCTCAGACACTAAAACCAGATCAAAATACATTCAAAATTATATTTTTTCAGATCTGGCTTTAAAAGGAATGCTGCACTGGTATATCTCTATTTTCAAAAACGTGAACAAAAACGTATACCATAAGTGCCAACAATACCAGTCAAAAAGTCCTTGGGAAAGTTCCTGAAAAAATTACTTCTCTGATGGTATAAAATGTGGTTGTTTCCCATTGCCTATCAATACCAGACAAACTTCAGCAAGGCTGCAGTGACTATATGCATATATATATATATTTATACACACATACACATATATATACATGTGTGCACACATACCTGCATTCCCCACATGTACAAATAGGTAGGATCAATAGATAGGGACAGGAATAAAAAGTTTTCAGAATTAATGTTTGTTTCAGAAAATTAAATGTTAAATAACATGGGATTATAAATAATCAAAACATATATTGACATATAAAGTCAAGACATGGCTGAAAAATGAACACAATAAATGGGAATATAAAGTAGTTAAAAATAAGGAATTCTAATAAACTGAAGGATCCAATTCTGCATTCTGTTTCACTTAAATTCCCAAGTTCAACTGAAGCTGAAGTAATTTAAGGCTTTCACTACAAGAGCAGCAGGTTAGAGGGTCCAAGAATGAAATCTGCTGCTGCCATTTGAAATAGAACACACAAAAGAGCTAAACAGGTTGAACTCACCCATGCATTTCTCAGACAAGCAGAACCCACTGCTGTGGCTTTATATTTTAAAATCACACTCCAAAATCAATGAACTCATTGCCCTTATGGGGAGCTCTCATGCTAGAACACATAAAAGCTGAATCCTTGCTAACAAAACAACTGTCAGACTTTTTAGAACAAAATAGTTCAAACAACATTAGTTAATATAAGGGATGTTTGAGCTTTTTTGGAGCTTCTGTGAGCAGGGGGACAACTGACACTGTTAAACATGTGTCTCATGCCCCTGAGTAAATAAATAAAAATTAATGGAAAAGGGGGATATTTAAAGGATCTCTTCACTACACATTAAAAGCTAACTCAGCAACCAACAGAAATAATGATTAAGACTTTGAACAGAGATCCAGAAAAAAATACAACTTTCACGACAGTACTCATATAGCCAAATGAGTCTAATAAGCACAAATACAAGAACTTAAAAATAAACATTGGTCTACACAAGATATAGAGTTGACAGCCAATACACTTGAGTAGCACAATGATCTGAATTAACTCCACAGTGACTGCAATCTGTACTCAGTATCAACGATTACACAAGGGAAAACAATCCTCCCAATGCTAGGTATGGGCATGAGAACTGCAGCAGCCTATTCTCTGAAGGTCTGTGATGACAGCATCTTTCTCCCATGCAAATGCAGCACTAAGTATTCCCACAAGGAATATGCTATATACTAGCCCACAAGGACACATTCAGAACTTACTAGGCTTCAGGACATGCTCATGTCCTCGTGCCTTCATTCCCACTATGGCTATTGAAGTCTTTTTGATAGCAATGAGTGGGCAGAATAATTCTGGCAAGACTAGCTGGAAACCTGAAGTAGAATACTAAGATACCCATTTCCTTGAACTGACAGTTACCTTGCTTATACTTCTATTGTATCCTCTTTGCCAAACAGAAGATAATTCAAAATCATTGGAAAAATGGGGTTAACATTTTGAATAAGCACTTCAGCTATTAAATGGCTCACATTAACAATCAACTAGGCTAACATAACAAACAATTCTTGTTACTCAAACTGGCGTCATGGTAATGAGCTCCAAATTAATCTCATCCGTACACAATCACTAATCTTGTTGTGTGCCAACTGCATTTTTAATCAGAACGGAGTGAATCATAGGTTGTTTTTAAAATACATTTCTAATACTTGTCATCCAAAATGAATAAACACTAGAGCAGGAAAGAACTTTTCTATTTACATTCTAAGAAGCTGATTTTATTTATGCATACTATACATGCAAGTATCAAATGCATTTGATAGGAAAACATTCTTAATGACAATAAAATGTAAAAATGTTTCTTTTTAATAACTCTTTGAGCATGAACAGCACCACCAACCTAAAGAATTTAGCCCCCTGACTGTAATTAAAACTGTACAACAAACCAAAAGGACCACTTGCCCCTTGTTGAAGCACTCTGCAATGCTGACATCATTGGCAAGATCAGCATGCACACAGTTAGACCCTGCAACCAGCAGAGTGACCACCACTGGTAAGACATGTAACCAAGCACATACTTTGCAGTGCTGAACTTGAGACTCAAGCTGAGTTTCAAATCCAGGTGACTTTAATGTTTGTGCAAGACACAAAAGCAAAGCTAAATTTCAATGAGCATTTTCAACTTGATTCTGCAATTGCAGTATTCATTCAAGAAAGCATTAGCCCTGCTTATAAAACAAGAGTGCTCAGCCCTACTGCTGAAATACTGGTCTAATAATTCAGGAATTCTCTGGGGAAAATAAATAAATTAAAAAAACCCCAAAATATGAACTATTCCTTGACAGCATTCACTTTTCAGAATGCAGTATTTCTGGAATCTTGCTTTAGCTGTCTGGCTAACAGCTGCTTAACTGAACACCTATTACCATGCTCAGATGAAAACCTAACTGGAAGCTCTGCCCATGGCCATGGAAACTGAAACAATCTGCAACACAGCCATTCAAATGTCTTTGGGGATGCCTACTGACAGCCTCCATTAGAGCCACACGAGCCTGAGGAATCTGGAGTACCTGGTTCTCCTTTCATGCTAAGCATAATGCCTGACTCAAGCCATCTAACAACATGTGATGACTTCTTAAAAAACAAGACACTCAGACAGATGAGACCAGTGCATGCAGGCTCAATGTCAGAATTCCCACAGATTCAATGGCACATATTACTTACTTTGAGACTGTGCTCCTCATTGAATAACATCTACATGCTTTTGTGCATGGTAGATTCTGTTTGGATTGCCAGGAACTGTTGCATCAGAAGTATCTGAAGACTGCTCAAGATGAAAAGCACTGAATTATGGTCAATGTGCTAATCTGTATTTGACTTCTAGTCAGTAGACAGCTATGTTAACATATTTAAGAATTCTGCTAATATCTTAGAATTCAATTAAAATTATCTTCATTAAACAGCTCTCACATTTCTGGAAAAAAGGGAGCTATTCAAAGACTTCACATAATAAGCAAGTTATTGTTGATGCAACATTCCGAAGAAAAAATCTACAAGCCATATGGAACTTTAAAAAGTGAATGCAAAACTAAAGGAACACTATGTAGACCACAGCTGCAAGGTGAGAATAACATCCTCCAATGCCAGCCATCAGGACAAACTGAAGGTTACATTTACATAGTGAATGCTTCAGCAAGGCATAATGACCAAAGGAACACTGTTGGCTTGCACATTTCTTCTTTGGTTTGTTCTAATTACTTTCTAATAAGCTGGTTAATATCTCATTATGTATCAAGAAACAAATGGCACTTCCAAGTTGCTTTCCAACAAAAAAGACAAGAAGTTTTTTCTGTGCTTAGGCGGAAGAAAAGCAACACTCCCCAAAAAAAGTATCATTAATGAACAATGTAAGAAAGAAAAAAAAATAAGGATGTTTTTATCTTTGCAGGTTTTCCTGTAGATCACAACTGTTAGTGACTTCTTTTCACATGAGAAATATGGCACCGAACCACTCAGCAAGCTTCTCCATCTGAACAGCATTTCTGCAAGATGCCCCAAATTATTTTATATCTCATTTGCAATTTGTTATTAATTTCTGTTTTCCAGTTCATTAAAAGGTGCTTCTCTTTTTTAATATCAACTATAAAAAGTAGTTGCTAATGTGAACACTTCTCAGAAGGTCGTATGATTGTGAAGGTTGTGAAACAAATGAGAAAAAGAGGAAAACAGAATTGGTAAATAAAGGAGTGTGAAAACAATTCTAGAACTGCCAAAGAAAAACGTTTTCTGTAAAGTAGCACAATGAAATAACTGTTCATCAGCACCATGCCTCCTACCCAGAGGAGTTTGTGAGCTTAACAGCAAAGTGACCAGGAGAAGAAAAGAAATATGGCATTCACCTTTTGAAAGTTCTATTAGGCATGCTAAAAATAATTATTAAAACTAATTCTTCTGATCCTTGTATATAACTCACTATGAAGTGAAAGGTAAAACCAAAAGCCAACACTTGTCATGTCACACATCAAGGACATGTTCAACCTCCATCATGACACATGTACCACAGCACAACAGCTACAGACTTCCTTTGGGGACCTCTGGAGATGTGCTCATGAAGCACAAGAGGAGCTGCAGGTGAGGGTTCTGCACTGTCTCATTAGTAAGTTTTGAGAGGGAAAAGTATTGTAAAAGCATAAGCACTGATAGCTTCTTCAAACAAGGCTTTACTACTTGAGGCTAACTGTGACTAGTGAACAAGATGCTTGGTTTCAGGTTGTGGTGTTTCTCCTTCTGTAGTAATAAGGCTGTATAAAAGCATTTTCGCATTAATTTCTGTTCCTCCCATCTTTTAGAAAGTAATTTCTTTGTCTAGATAACCCTAACACACATGAGCACATAGATTTCTTTAATGCAGTGGTTCCCATAACATATTAACTCAATATATCCTTCCTCAACCAAAACCAAAAATCAACAAATGTGACACCAATTTACACAACTTTATTTTACAGATAAATACTTTTAAAGACATAACTTATGAACTTTTTTTCTGAGACAGGTCATTTAAGATGGTCAGATATTAAATAGACATATTTTTACAGATATTCTAAGTAACTAAAGGTAAACAATAATATTGTCTTGATTAAAATGTTTTAAACTTTGCACCCCGCTCCTCCTTCCCCCCATTTTAACCTTAAATTCAATTTTGTAAAGCAACAAATTCAACTTTAAATTCAACTTTAAATCATTTTAGAAAGCAATGTGTTTACACTCAAAATATCAGTTTGATAAAAGGTGTGTTTCTTTTTTATTTTGCATTGTTATAAAATTCCTGAAGCTATGCAAAAAGCAAAGTCTCTCTGCAAGACTCTCAAATAGTAAAGTACTTACATGCAAGGCAGAAGGATCTGGCAAAAACTCAGCATCCTCTCCAAAGATAAAATCTGGTGGTAGGTCAGGATAGTGAGCATTAAAAATTATATCCCCTGAAAAGCAACAAATGGAAACATTGTTTGCACTTTTATATATGTGCTTATAAATAAAAATAAAATAATCACATACACAATAAAAATAAAATAATCACAACACACATTTTTAAACACAGAATTTGACAGCTACATTACATATATTTCATGTATATATCCATATAATTTTTACAAAAATTCACATGCAAGATAAGCATCAGATGTTTTGGGGGATGAAGTCAAATTCCTGAGGCACAGCTTCTTCCTCCTCTGCAAGCAATGAAACATGAAATACATTATTGCTTTGTATCTCAAATTGCAATTCAAATACTATTGAGGAGTGCCTCAAAACACTGAGTTAGAAAAGTGATCTTGTTTTAATAAAAAGTACCATATTTAGATGGCTGTGTTTTGTCTATTAAAAGTCAATTGCAAACTACTGAAGATCACGACTTTCAAAATACCAGAGCTTTTAAAAATTAGTAGCACTTACTCCCTCTCTTCTCCTCACCACTGCCAACTCTTAGAAGGAAGAATACACAGTTCAATAGGAACCATTCCAACTACCCAAATTCTGGCCAAGAGAAATGCAGTATTGCACATTTAAATGGAGAGATGAAAATTAACTGAAAATATAAGACTTCATCACAGCTTGGCACTGAGCTTTTATCTTGCCAGTGTCACAAGATACGCAATTAAAGGAAATTTGGGTTCTAGTATTTCACTAGTACACGTACTTCAGAGTTCATATAGATCAAGAGGTGGTCATATGCATCTGAGCTTTCAAAAAAATCCACCCACTGTTCAAGAAAAAAAGATTAAAAATTAAAATAAGTGTTTCTAGCCTTACTTGTCTACCTCCCTATCATTCTTTATGACAATATGAAAGAATAACTGAGCTTTTGCATAAAACAGATTTATGAGGTAGGAGACATTAGAAAAAAAGACTGTCTACTATGTGTTACGACTCATTTAAAACCCACACAGCAAAGTAAAACCAGTATAGTAATCCTTATAAGCAATTCTGTTCAGAGAAAGTTACACCACTTTTTATTTCTTAAAAAACTGTGAATGCAGAACTGGAGAAAAGCATTAGATCAACAAATCTTGCAAAGCCACATTGCTGGCTCAGTGACGTAACCATCTCAAGGCATTTAACATGACAGTTTTAATTGCGGATATTCTGTAAACCTGGCCTTAGCTGGAAGCAAGGATGCCATCAAGATTAATTACAGGGGATGAAGGCTCATGAGCAAGAAGCCACTAGCCAGTCTGGGGTAGGTGCTCTCTACAGTATGGCTTCAAATCAGAAAGTCACTGATCATGCGACGAGTAGAGCACAGTGTGGGTTTCTCCTGTCCGCACTCCCACCCTCCTTTCACAGCTGTCAGGAGCACGTGTAAGTATGGGGTGCAGAAAATAGCAGAGGTTTGCCAGTTAAAATTCCCAACACACTCAAAATAAAAATAAAACCTTTCATTTCATTTAAAAGAACGAAATGTGCACCAGTCCTGGAGGAAAAGGCATGAAATTGCAACAGGAAATGCATCTATATTAAGTAAGAAAAAATAATTGGTAGATTAGCCTAAACCATAATATACAGCACTGAAGAATTCAAAAAAGTTGATATTTACTAGGTTGGGTAGTTCCTACACCATCATGACACAACGCTTTTCTTGCAATTAAAATGTCGTGCATGGCTCCTTTCAACAACTTCATCAAATTCTGCATAAAGAGCAATGAACTTGAGGTTATGTACTGAAGGAGATTCACCTTAGCAGATTCTTTTCCTGTGTTTTGAAAGGGGCATGTATATGAGTTATGAGTAACTCAGAAAACAGCACAATGATAAAGCCTGGCCCATGACTTAGGCAGTCCAATGCTACTCCAAAGGAAAGGACTGCACCTGTGCTGCTGCCATGCTCCTACTTGATGCTAAGTAACTCATTTAGCACACACTTTTCATCCTGCAGGTGCTAGCTGCATGCTTTTCATTCTCTGCATTCCTCCTCTAACAGAGCTGGTGAAACAGAGTAGATAAGATATAGCTACTGCTCAGCTCACTTAAGAGCTGCACTCCTGCTACACACATACTAAAAAAAGCTGCTTAGACTAAAAGAAGGATCAAAATAACAGCGTATTTTTGATGTTACACCTCCATACTTGAGAAGCGAAAAACTATTACAGAACCCTACATCATGAGGCAGCTTCAAGACTCTGCTTGAGTAGTGAGATTGGCAATAAACCACATCCACCTCTACGAGCTGCACAGTAAGGGGTGAACCTCAGCAAAGCTGTGGCAGTAGGTGCCACTTGGAGGTTCAAGTAAGCACAAACTCTTTGTTTTCACAGAGTGAACTCACAGCAGCTCCCAGAACACCATTATACACAGTACTCAATGTAACAGTAAATAAAAGCTGGCATTACTTTTAACATGCTAAGTGGTAAACTTTAACAATCTGGGCTTCAGGTCATGCCAGGCAATGATTCATGCTGGGGAATCAGAGACATTTGGACATGGGACCCTCTTCTGGGGGGTCAGCTGCGATGTGTGGTCACACCAAGGTCAGGTACATCACGTTGCAGCTGACAAACCAATCTATTACCTATCTCACATACTCATATTTGTTCTTTAGACATTTGTTCTTTGTCTCTTCTGTCAGACACCTTCTTCCACTAAATATGAGCAGCATTATGAGTCCCTATCCACAGTGAATGACCAACTATACAGATATTTGCATTTTAGAAGTGTTCATGACCTACTGACACCAAGGAACTATTCAGGTAGAATGGAGAGAATCCACAGTAAAAATTAACATTGTGATATTTGATTTTCTGTTACACATAATTATTTATAATTGCTAAAATTGTTTCTACTTGTCTAGGGTAAACATGACTCAAATCCAAATTCCCAAGTCCTTTCAATAAAAGTCATGTTGAGACCAAATATATCAATATTAATGCCAATACGTGTATTAAGATTATTTTTCCTATAGCGTATTCAGTTTCCAAAAGGCCACATTTTATATAGCTACATAGGTTCTCCAGGCTTCAAAATAAATAAAACTAGTAGTTCAGTGCCTGTTAATTATACATTCACAAAACACTATTGGTGAGACCACACTCAAAATATTGTACAACCCTATGGAAACAAAAAATGATGCCATTGCTCTTATTTTCTTACTAAACAGAAATGTATCCTTAATGCCCTCCTTCCTACAGTACCATAAGTTTTTAGCCAAATGTAAACCTTAATTTATTCTGCTACAATCTAACCTCACAGAGGCTGGCTGACAATTTAATAGAGACAAAGAAGTACAGAACAAAATGTTGTTTCCACTTAAACGTTAACAGTTAGAAAAGAGCAGTGATTTTCTATCATCATTGGCTTTCATTCTGGAAGTTAAAGACAGCATCTTACTATTAAAGATTTGACCTTAGAACAAATTTTTAACATATTTAAAAATGAAAAAAACCCATTCCCTCTGTCAAATCTTATTGTATTAAGTCTCACTTCTGCCATGAATCCAAAGATGTTCAACTATTTCCTAAAACAAAAAAGAACCTTTTTTTAACCATATCAGACATCCATATACATCACCCCCAGTCTCTCCAACTTTTCAGTTCTGTGCTTTCCCCTTCCACACCGTCTCACTTATATCTTGCTCAATTTACATACTAGAACAGAAAAGGTAACACCTTTGACCCTAAAAGGCTTAGGCACCAATGAAGGTGTTTGCCCTATTTGCAGCTATGAGCTATTTTCCTAAGTTACAGCAACAAAAACACACAGTAACAAATCTGACTACAGATTAAGAGGCTCCATGCTAAAGCTGAGTTTTGTTCTTGTTAAATATCAAAACCCAGAGAAACTGCAGTTTTAGTTATCAGTTTGCTTGGCAGGGCTGTGATGTGTAACTAAAACATGCTTCATTACACTCCAATAAAAGGTATTTAAACAATCACAACAGCCAACGCAAATCTGGTTTTACTTCACATAAATATTAACACTAGCCTCTGCAGTAAGCTTACAAAATATAAGGTGCTAAGTGTTTTGAATCACAAGTTAACAGTTTGTCTTGACCTACTAGAAATAGCCATTTTTATAACAAGTACTATATTTAACGCTTACATGATATTATCTGTGGCTTACCCTCTTCAAATATAACTGAGGTAAATAAAAGTAACACTTTTAACCAATAAAGTAATTTGCAAAATTACCGTGCTTAAGACTTTGTGAACATTTACCATTCTAACCTTGGAGGGAAAAAAAACAATGAAAAATCAATACAGTCCTACATTCTCTGCTCTTCTCACCCAGATGACACAAATACCCTTTTCCTTGCATCTCCAGCATAACTTTCTAGTTTTACATATGTTTCAACTCTGTTTGTCCTTTCCCTTGATGGAAGGCCAGCTGTGTGGTGCTCCACAGTACTACTGACCACGACTACTCCAGTGTAAGAGCAAGGCAAGCAAAACCTTCACACTCCTCATTGTTGTAGATATACCAGCCAATAATTACTTTGATGGAATTACATTTCCAATTATCCAAAAATATTCCTTTCTCTTCCTCAGGCAAGCAGCATTAAATGTTGAAATGTTTTACTTCACAGAACTTCAAAAGAAAAGTTAATTTGTTCCCCACAGACAAAAAGATAGGAATATTAACACTTAAATCTATAATTTCTTTTAAAACTCACATGCTCTGCTCTTTTCTCATCTATAAAATGCATAAGCAAATCTAACAGAGGAATAAGAACTGACTACAAGTAAGACAGGTCTATCTCAGCAAGAAAAGGAGAAATTGCTAAAATCCCTACAATCGCTTTCCACTGGCCTATCCAGTTCTTCCTCTCCTGGTAACTTCATTTTTGGGGTATTTTTATTCTTTTTTATACTATAAATTTGTAGTACTGAAAAATGTTATGCTAGGAGTGCCACAGCATTAACATCTCACTTTAACCAACAGCAGCAAAATTAGGAAGCAGTCCACCAGTTAACTTCTCAAACTCTACTTCTGAAAACATTTCTGTATGCTTCAGTTTCTTCTGACACCAAGAATTTCTAAGTCAGCACTAAGTATGTAGAATAAACATGTGTGGCCACTGCAACCTAGAATAAGACCAATTTGAATGGAATTTGCTATGAAAGAGATCAACCCATTTGGCTTTTAAGAAATGCAAATGCAACTTGATCACAAAATGCATTCACAGATAATAAGGCAACTGCTGAAGCAAGAGACCAAACTATGTGCACAATCAGTTCTGGGAAAATACAGAAAGTGCACTTGTTGAGTATTAAAAAGGAAAAACCAGTAGAATTATATTATTCATCAATTCAAAATTCAACCTGTCTCTTCCAGTAGCCATGCAAACTGTAGACAAGAACCACTGATCAGTCTCTTCTATAAACAAATTCTTACCTAAACCAGCCAGTTTTGATTGTCTTTACAAATACAAAAGTAATCAGTCACTCACTACAACCAAGACACTAAGTCAGTGCAGTCAGCAGTATGAAAGGATTTAAATTAACTAAACGCAGACCTGCCTGGAAATCCTTGTCACTGGATTCCATGCTAAAGAATTTGTTCTGCAGGCTTTAAGTCAAAAACAGTACTATAATACCTATAGAACCCTTTTCTAATTGGTTGGCAAGAAAGATTAGTTCCTGAAATTACAATAAAACTTGTTAAATACAAAACTACTACTACTGAAAAAAGATACATAAGTAATTGTACTTTGCTGTGGTACTGCTGCTGACAGGCTATTCTGCTCTCAAATAAAGGGTGTTTTTGAGCTTAATTTCTGATGTGATGTGCAAATCAAGATATCAGAAAAGGAAAGGCAGAAAAGTCGGCTTAAAGACTCATAACCATCTCATAATAGAGGGACAATTTGTAAAAAAAAAAATTATTTGATTGCATTGGAAAAAAAACAAACCAATTTCTCAGCACCTCGGTGACACTCCAGAAGAAATATTAGCTACTCCACTGCATGCAAGGCTGTGGAAGACCAAGTCTCCATGAACTTGGTGCAGCTGATTAAACCAAGTCGTTTAGTCTCATTTGAGATGCCTCAGGGCACGTTTACAGCTATAGTACATGGTTTTCAGAGAAATCAGTGCCCTATGGGTCAGAAGCTGAAAAGGCCAAGCAAAGTATTCTTGGGAACCTCAGAATTAAGACACCTCTAGTTAGGTTAGTGAATCGAGTCCCACTTTTCCAACAGAAGAAATATATATATATATATATATATGTATATATATGTATATATATGATGAATTTGCAGGATGTTATTTTCATTCTTGGACAAAGGGGTGCAGGTGTGGGTCATTTTTTTCTTTAACTTCAACTGACAAATGTTGCTGTATGAGAAAAAAAAAAAGAGCTGTAAGACTACAGAAAGTCTGTTCTTTTGTAAAGTGGGAAAAACTGTAAAAATAGAATATCATTAAATAAACTGGACCCCAAGCTGAGCAAGAAGGTATCAAGACAATCTCAGTAACTTGCAGTTCTGCAGCTGGGCAACTGCTTTCTCAGAAACCTTAGTACTAGAATTGAAGTGGACAAAGATGAGAACAACAGATAATTCAAGATGGGATACGATACTGGTAGAAATTAAAGCCAGGCAACACTGAAGAAATTAAAACAGAAACACTGGTAGGTGAGAAAAGGAAAGGTGAAGGCAAAGTATAAATAGATTCAAACAAATGGACCTGAGACCATCTCCAGTATGTGCAGCCCAAACAGGTAAAAAACGGAGGAAAGAGCAAGGTAGCAAGGCATTATGGCAATACCACAGTGGAGGCCTAACATAAAATGTTTTACTCCTCTCTAAGACCACACTTGTACAGAGATACTTCTAAGATCACTTCTCTTGATGAAGAAATACACTAGGACTTACAATTGCAAAATCTTCTGTAATTTACTTGCTCAAGAGAAGTCTAGAACATAAGAAAAAGTGAACAAAGAACCCAAGTAAGAGGAAAGTGATTATTTTAAAGGGGGAAATACTGTTGTAAACTCTGTATTCAAAGAAGAAATAAGTATAAGATTAGACTCTCTCTTGATGCTCTCATTCGGTCCAGTCATTAGTTAACAAACAGGTTACTGAGAGAAAAAGATTTATTACTCCTGCCACATAAAGCAATATTCAGCCAAACTTCAGAAAACATATCGCCTGGAAAAATCTTTGGTAAACTGCATGACCCTAAAAAAAGACATTTATCACACAGGTAAGGATAACACCTAAGTAAGTATAATCTGAATTACAGCAACCAGGAAGTCCTTCTTGTAAGAGCCTCCACCAAAATACAGCCTGTGTAAAATAACCTAATGGTGCAAAAAACACTAACACATGCATTGCAGCAACATACTTATGAGAATCTTAGATCTTACATAACTTCAAAATTCATTTTTACAATTGTTTATTGGCACAATAAACAAGTGTTTAGCAAATTACTTGGCAAAGCAGCCTTTAAAGGGGCAATAAGGAGGTCGGGCTGTTCTCTACACTTATCTTTTTGTTTGTTCTTAATTACTTCCTTAAAATAGAAATCCACAAGAAGACTGGATGAAATTACTGAAAGAGTTCCATCACAGGAATAAAAAAAGCCAAAATTCGGTACCACGTATTATGGGCAATATTCTTAGACTGGTTAGGCATCAAGACTGATTTCCTCCTTTAAGGCCCATAACCAAAAAGAGTAATAATCCAAAAAACAAAAATCAGAAGCAAAAAATTAAAAACTAAGCTTCAAATGAGACAAAAGAAACATTCTTCAGGATCAAGGAAACCAATATGGTGGCAGTAGAACCCAGAGCCATAATCCACTCACATAAAAACAGTGAAAATCAGACAGAAAATGAAAATACTAGAGTTCAAGAGGCCACAGAGAACAGTAGCATTGCAAGGGCAACTCATTGTTTAATCACTGTGAAATTCCAGATGACAGCACTCAAGGTTAGAGAGGGAAGGAGGCATCAGTGCCTGAAAAAGAAAATGTGAAGAGCAAAAGCAAAAAAAAAAAGGTCAGATCCCCTAGCAAACAGCAACGAAAGCTTGAGTGGAAAAGAAAAGCCAAACCCAAGATACTCCAAGGATTTCTGCAAAAAAAAAATCATAATTTGATTCTAAATGGCGTGTTTCAATTATAAAGGCTATTGCAGCTTATAACTGCTTATTCTGACAATTTCTGCTAATATCTGCATTGATGTTTTATCAACTAAGACTGAAATATCTGCAAGAGTTATGGAACACTTCACTTCAAAATACACAAATACTTCATCAAAAAGGATACTGAACTTTTCTAAGCAGATACTGCAGTCCAGTTAGCAATAAAGGATACCTCTGCACACTACACAAAGTAAGTTTTGTTCTAGAAACACTGATTCAATCTCTTACAGGGTACTCCAGACAGTCTTTCTGAAATTAAAACTCCAATTAAGAACTCTGGAGTTTCATGCAACAACACTGAGTACTGGATGAACTAATAAAAACAATATGGCCATCTCAGATTTCAACTGATGGTCAAGGAAAACTAAGCTCAAGTTTTCTAAATATTCCCACTATGAAAACAAATAAACAAAATTATTTCCCTTACAGAAGAAAATAAAAGTGCCTCCCTGAAAGCATGACTTGAAGTGCAATGGAAGACACTTAGTATGACAAACTAGTTTATCTTGAACACTGGCATAGTATTTTCTCCAGTATAAAATTGTGGGTATCTCCAAGGTCCCTAGCTGGAGCTGAGTAACTCTTCAGTGTAACATTCCAGCAGCTCTTCATACATGCAAAAGTAAGGAGAATGTGACATCTTAAAAAAATCCAACAAGCCACTCTGAAGTTGCAACATGTTTGCTCCTACCAAAGTTTACAAAACAATTATTTTACACTACAGGTAGTTAGCCTGGCCCGCAAGTACACCTTCTTTTTTGAGAAGCTGTGAACTTTCAGGTCTTCTGAAAAACAAGACTGCAGTGTGCAGTTACACTTCCCTAAAGCTGCACACCAACAGTTTCCAACACACGGGCATTGCTACAAGAGTGCCTGTGCAGTGGCAGCGGTTATGATTGATGATATGCAAAGACCTAATCTGTTGCAAAGAGGATGTAAGACAAACCACAAAGGAACTACACACTTCAGCCTCTATTTGGTACCACATCTGAGCCCATACACTGGAGATCCTGAATGCGTTCAGCCAATCTTTTTATTCTGGCACATTTCGCAATTTTTCCTTTGCAGAAATACGCTGCCCTTGAAAGATAACATATCTAGCAACAGCCTACAATAAAATATCTAAACATCTCTGTTTGCACACTATGGCTGTCTTCCCCTGCCATCGTTACAGATCTAAACACAAAATTATTAAAGCTTTCTTGAATCTGCTCACATCACTATTTATTCCACATGCTGTGAGACTTAATGATTCACAGCATTTTCAGACATGTAACACTGAAATGTGGAGGATTATTATTTCTTGAATTCACAGCTATTATTAGACACCTCTGAAAAAGATTCACTTATTTACAGCATTTTCAGTTGTCTTCGTTAAAATACATAACATGCTTTCTAGGTTTTTTGTTTAATTGTGTATATGATATAAAAAATATAAGAACACTGGAGAAAAAAACCTCAGATTTCTTGATACTGAAATTTAACTTAATGCATATTCCATAATCATATTTCTAGGTACTTTAACTGGACTACAGTCATTTAATATATGAATTTAGTCTTTATGTACGTGCACTTGCATATGGGCATTTTAGTCTATCCATTTTCCTTTATGAATCAGGAACAGCTTCAGCCTTTACTTGAAATAAGACTTACATCTCTCAGAACATACAAACATGGCCCTGTAAAAGATACGATGGTCCCACAGAACATGATGCCACTCTATAAAGCATGCCATTCAGTGAAACATATTTTGACTTGCTCACGGTCATCAACAAGACTCAAGTGGAATCTACTACACATTGCAGAACACATCGAGACTCAACAGTTTAAGTTTACTACACATTTTAACAATTTTTAAAATGAAAGTTCTACCTGGGAGGGCAGCTGGCTTCATACAATACAGCTACTACTCAAAAGACTTCTGAATGCAGAACCACTTCTTTTGTCTTAAAATAATTATTAGCTAGGACTTAAATCTTCCAATTTTATTCAGTGAGAAAAAATAATTGGTAATCCTCTTGAGCCATAATTCCATATATTTAGGAAAGTCAAAACAGCTATAGTAGGCTGATACATGAGCCTGGCTCCCCTCTTGAACACCTAAGCTTCCAGATCAACTTATAGGAAAGACAACTTTCCTTACAGGTGCCAAATGGAGGCTTTAATGTACTTCTAGAGCATAAGGAGCTTAATTGTGTTGGTTTCTGTTCATAAAGGATAAGGACTTCCAGTGCATGACATATTGTAAAAAAAACAACCAAAGAAAAAAAGCTGCAGAAGGAATACAATAAAATTCTTAATACATTAAATGCCTTGGAAGCTACAGCATGTGTATGGCAGTCTAAATGGATACTACCAAAGCAGTGTTTTAAATGCTTACCATTTCTGTTCACACCAAGTACCTGCTCCTCCAGACAGCATACTTTCACAGACTCACAGGATAGCTAGGGCTGGACAGCACCACTGGAGACTGCCTAGCCTAATCCCTCAGCTCAGAGCAGGGCAAACAGAGATTCTTCAGGATCATGCCCAGCTGGGTTCTGTACTGCCCCAAAGACGGAGATACAGACACTACACAAGCTCTGTGCACAATCCGTTCTACTTTTTGACCACCCTTGCAAAAGAGTTTTTATTGTGTTTGAATGGAATTTTCTACATTTCAGTTTGTGACCATTTCCCTTCAGTGACCACCACTGAAAAGAGCCAGGCTTCTTCTTCATTTATCCCCATTAGGTATTTATAAACATTGGTGAGATTTGCCCTGAGCCTTCTTTTCTTAAGAAGCCCCAGCTATATTGGCCTCTCCTCATACAACAAATCCTCCAGTTCTCGATCATCTTTGTAGTCTTTTGCTGTAGTCATTATGCCGTAGTAGTAGTAGTAGTCTTTTGCTGTATGTCTGTTGCCATCTCATTGCAGGGGCTGCATACTGTTGTCTCCTTATCACAAAACTTTCATAGCTTCTCAGTGTTTCTCATGGGCAGCTCCTCAGAGCACTGACTCTTTCTTCACAAAGCAGCCAATCGACTCCAGTTCCCTTCTCAACCAGCCACCCCACTCTTTTATAGACTCTTCTTCTCACTGGTTACAGCTGAGGCCTGTTAAAGTCAGGCCTGTTCCTAATCTTTGATAATTGGCCTAGCTGCAACTCCTTAGGAGTAAGATTACTTTCTACACTGTCTTTATTTTCTTATATTCTATCCCCCTACGTATGTCCATGTTGTTCTGGTAACAGATAGACCAGAAACTGGACATAGTACTCTAGGCATGGTTTTACCAGAGTTGTCCTAAAACTATAAATGCCAAGGCTTGAATTTTACTTTATCTGAAATTCTTCATCTTCTCTAATTTTTTAGTTGTAAGAGATAAAAACAACACAACCATTTTTCAGCAGTTCAAGTGTTTAGAAAATGTTACTTTCTAAAAATATTCAAAAGTAAATTTTATTTTAAACCTTGGGAAAAAAGCACAAACTAAGACAAACAGAACACACACTAAGAGTGGGCAAATGAACTAGTTGTCTACAGGTTCCCTAAGCATAAAGATGATTTAACAATGCCACTAAATCAGAGAAATCAAATTCACATTTCTCTGATCTGGTCAATTATACCAGTCATTGTTTAAAGATACCTAATAAAATAGCAGACTAACATCTTTTATTGGAGCTCAATAAAGAATTATTCCTAAAAGAGACACAAAGAAACAACACAAAACATATACAACTTATAAATGAATCTAAAAATGGTCATTAGATTATCTTAGTCGTAACATTTTATTAGAAATACCAGGTTGTGACTTTTGGCTTTTAGAACTCATTTTTCAAAACTGTAGTCCCACAGAAGCCTTTAAACTTATCTTAAATATTGCATGTTCCTGATGGTTGCATGTTCTTGGAACTGAAGCTTTAAGAGAAAACAACAAAGACATGTATCTCAATACTCACAAAGTTAGACAGACACACTGGAAAATTAGTGGGACATGGAACACTGAAAGAAAAACCAAGATGAAGCTGCAAGATTTTTTAACTTACATTTGAGTGTTTCTCCTGCATAAGGGATATGTAGTTTAAAACGATCACAGCTGGGTCCAGGGGTCAAGGATGTACAACTAAAAATGAAGATAAGAGAAGAAAGAATGTGCTAAGCAGTTACAGATGGTAGCAAACACATTATTCTACAGGATACAAATGATTAATAGCAAAGATATTGTGACTACTAGAAATACTCATCCTTATGATTCTGAGAAAGAAGAAAAAGTGGGAAAGAAGCAGGAGGCCCATTCTCTTTTGATCAGCAGTTCTCACCATAGCATAAGAAATGTTAGGATTTGTGTCAACTCTCTCCCATTTTAAAAAGAAAACATACATGCAAAAATGCTCTGGTTTGGATGTATAATCAAAATCCTCTCAATTAGTCAGTCAAACCCATCAAGTTCTCTACTTTGCAGACAATTTTGCAAGTCACAACTCTGTATGTCACAGTAACATGCTTACCTGCTCCCTATCCCTGTCACCCATATAACTGGGATCAATCCTAATTTTAAACCACTAACATTTATTAATTTTTTACCTATCATAACATTAAAGTTTTCCCTTGAGGAAAAGTCTCACAGTAGCCTTCAAGAGGGCAAGTTGCAGAATCAGCTACCTGAGGCTATAATAACTGAGCATGTTATCTTTTTGGACTCTCCTGTTTATCTGGAGCACTGGAAAAGCAGCTGGGCCTCATGGTGGTAAGCGAGCACTTCATTAATAGAAAAGTCACAGGAAAACTGTTTAGTGCTTAGGTCAGAGATGATCAACTTCTTCATAGCCTCTAAGTCATAGACCAAAATTCACAAAAAAAAAAAATCTCAAAATCTCAGCTGCAAAAGAAGAAACAGGGACATACATTGTTTCACTGGCAGGAATGGTCTCTCTGCTGTGGGCTGCTGGGCATATGATGAGTACCAGGAGAAAAAACACTGGAAGCCCTTAGAAGTTCATTGCTTTCTGTTTTTAGGGATCTTGAGAGCCCTGACTCTTCTTGCCAGCCTAACATTACTGAGAATTGTTCATAACCCCAGCACAATTGTTACCAGCCACATAAAAATCAAAGCCATACTGGTCAACTCTAGGAAAAATAGTGAGTGATAAGGGTAGACAAAGGTAAAATAACTTGACTAAACTTACATATCAGATCACTGGTAGAGCTCTAATACACACCACTGACAACATATTGAAACAAAACCCACATTTATTGGGCTATACACATAGCCAAAAGCAGTAAGGTGGGTAGGCCAGAAAATTGTCAAAAATTCTCATCCGACCTTGTCAGAAAAAAACATCATAACTCTTGCAGCTCTATCTCTCCCACTGCACAAGAGGCATCAGGGCAAATGGAACAATCTTAATCCTTACTCACATACTCAAAACAGTTCAGAGAGCCATTTCTCTCATGTCCTGGCTCTACAGTCTCTTTCCCTCTTTCCACTTGCAAGTTACAGAAACCACATGCACTAACTTCAGACTGTTTCTATTCAGTGAGCTACACTTACTTCAGTCAAATTCATGCCTGCATGTAGCTTCCTCAAAAAGAAGCAACTATGAAACTACAGATCAATTCACTTAAATGGAGCTTCCACAAAAATACTAGAAAACATAAGCAGACCACTTATGTGCAGCTAGAATCTAAGGCAGATACAATTAAGAGCCACATGCAGTTAACAGCCTACATTGATTCAGCAAGAATACACCATATTTTTTCAGTATCACTACAGAAATTAGATAACCGTCCTTTCAAATCAAAAGGAAGAAACACATCTATCTTGTCCTGTCTTTGCCTTAGAAAGGTTTTTGCGACATCTTGTAAGAGTATCATGAGAAGCAATCTAGAAAGACAAAATTTTAGATATAAATTATCTACTATCAGGTATGTGCAGACTTGAATGGAAAGCAAGTTTCAAAAAAGGATTAGTTTACATCTTGCTTCATCCAGGAAGAATGACCTGACTTGGTTTTCTTCTGCTGGAATAATACTTCACATTTTATTTAAAGACTGATGATGGAAAAGAAATGCTGCTTTGTGAAACCTGCTGATGATGCAAATGTGAAAGGGAATACAGCATGTTAGACAAAAGGACCAAAGCTGAAATATGTTTTGATTTAATGGTTGTACTATTTATCTTTAAATTTCATCTAGGTAGGGCTTATTGACAAAAAGTGAGCATCACCAGCCTCATTGGGAATAAAATCAACTTAAGAATACAAAATATTGGATTTCTAGTACAACAGAAACAAGAAAATGTAATTCTTTTCCAAGATGCACTTTTTTAATAGGTGAGAACAGCAAAATGGGAGTGCCCACTGTTAGGGCATTTTAATGGCCGTGGATGAATTTAACAGCTATACTGACATTATTAGCTACTTCCAAATAATTTCTATGGCTTACAACTGGTATTAGGCCAATTCTAGGAAGCATACCAAAAAAAAAAAAAAAGGTGCACCATAAAAAACCCTTTTCAAGTTCTAAAATATCTCTGCAACATCATTTAATATTTAATGAAAATTTCTTTCCAAGTATCAGAGGTCACAGTCTGAGACATTTCTCAAATACCATCAAAATTACACTGTTGTTAGCTTTTCAACAGACACAAAAATTTCTGATCCTGCAAATACCCTACAATCTATTCTTTTAGCACAATGGGCCATTTGGAAATACTTATGAAAGTATAATATTCTTTAATAGTAAAATAAAAGCTTTATTTAATGGTAAATGTCCCTAAAAGCAATTCTAAGTGCTTTTCCTACATTATTATACTGTACTAGAGATGTTTTTAATTTTATTGGTCTAGAAATGATAGAAAGTGACAGTATTAACATTTTTTCCCCCCAAATTGCTCTGGCTGGGCTGCACAAGGGACTTCAATAACTGCAATAGGCTAAGCAACCAAGCAGAAATATTATATACATCCATTTGAAAAGAGGCAGTTTCTTTTTAGAATAAACTTCAAAAGAACAAAACTCCTAAGGCAAACCAAAACTTTGGTACATGTAGGAGTCTATGTGTGACCTCATTTCAACAGAAAGCCCCAAGTAATGGCCTGACTATGGACATTTATCTCCCGCTTGAATTTCCTTAACACACAGAACCTCTTAAAATTAGATACATGTCTGACCCTGAAACATGACCTCTGTCTTCTCCAAAATATAAGACTTTTGTTTTTTGGAAATGTGATCCTTTTCCTTAATGTGGTCCACACAAAAGTAAATATTTGAAAATTAATGACTTGTAACTAGGTATTTTGAAGATTATTTGTTGTCTTTTCTTTAGAGGGAATAAACATATAGAACAATAATACCTAGTGTTGAAAATTAATGTCATAAGCTGGCTCTATCTCATCATATATGGGTGTGCTATCTCCCTCTTTATTCATGGAACAATATTACACTGGTTTGCATTTATTTATCTAAGTAATATTAATATTTTACATAAGAAAGCCACTGAAGCAGGAATGAATGCTCTGATGCTCAGAGCAGTGATACACCTTAGTCTTCATAAGATGATTAATGCTATTCCATAAGATGTCCCACAATGGTTTCCCTACTAAAAAATCAAAGAATCATCAACTTGAAAAGTTTCTGGAACCAAGGAATATTGTGAAGTGTATTGCTTAAAATCATATTGCCCTATTCAAAGGGCTGTGCTGAGTCTTATGGTTGGAAATTGGTAGATGGAACTGAGTATGCAGCAACTACAGCTCAATACAGCTTGTTCCCTTTCACAGCAAATTTTAGCTAAGTTCCTTGAGCAGATACAGCAGATTAAACTCAAACTGAGATACATTACATCCTTATGAAGTAATTATTCCAAGTAGAGACAAGTAAACATTCCTTCATTGATGCACCTTACAGATTGTCTGTGATTATTGGGAAAAGGTTTCTTTCACAGTTAATACAACACACGTAAACTAAACCCGTTCTTATTCAAAGTCACTGTCAGCAGCAGATGCTTAGTTATAAGTGTTCCGAATTCTTTACCAGACACAGAAGGAAATAAAAAAGATTATAAAAACAAAAGAACAAGAATAATAACCATACAAACCAGGAAAGTCACTCAGTTTTGCTGCTCGGAATAAGGCCTCAGTATATAATAACAGTATAGTACAATGCATTTTTCTCCTAAATGGATCAGAGTATCCTAAAAGCCTTTAAGAATGCAGTTCTACTTGAGTTTAACAGCAAGGTTTCCTCTTACACCAGTATATTTGTGATTGACTATTTTGTTGAATTGACACAACTTCTCTTTAAGCTATATCCCCCACCCTTTTTGATATTTTACAGGATTGAAGCCACTCTTATAACCCTAGATTTCAAAACCATCTTCCCATCAACTAGTTTTCTAAAACCATCACTTGAAAGCACTCACAAGAGAAGCATTTTTAAATTATTTGGACTCTGGCAAGTTCTTATCCAAAATTACGTTCTGTGACAACTGAAGGGATTGCAACGAAACAAAAGCACAAGTGTTTATCACCTTAATCATGAAAGTCAGGAGATGGATGGCTATTCTATCCAAAGACTTTTTAAAAAAACCACAAAAACCCAAACCCATCAAGAACTCTCTCCAAACCACCAATTTATATCCCAAAATTCCAGTCAGAGGCTTGTTTTTTACATCACTCCTAAAATCTCCTGCTTAGAACCATACAAAACTATAGCAAACATTCAGAACTGCCAACAGAAGTCCAATAGCTCTACAGGAAAATGAGTAATCTTCTTTTTATTTCTTCTTTTTTTAATTTGTGGTCTAGGTGTAAGCCCAAATAGTCACGTAAGATTTATCTGATGACTATAATTTTTACTGATTAAGAAGTATGCAATGCATTTAGTCATTCTTCCTTCATAGATCACACAGCTTTACTGCCTTTACTATCAGAAGACAAATCATCAGTGAATTTTACTGTACAATAGCAAAGTTAAATTAGACTAAGAATTTTAGCCTCCATAATTTCAGGAACTTAATATTGCCACTGCCTAACCTGAATAATCAGAGATGCAAAAGCTTCCTTAATCTCATGATGTTTAGGTTGCTACACTCACTGTTCTTGAGGACCAGTACTTCACTGGAAAACAAACAACTGGTTTTTGTTCACCAGACTCTTGGTGTAAAAGCCAAAAAAGCTTCACATTTTGTTAGAAACACCTCAATGGAGAACACAGCTAAAAACCAACACACACACATACAAATAATAAGCAACACCACAAGGTCAGTTCTGACCACTGGCTGTATTCCCAACCCCTCCCACCATACCTACAATATGCTTCCAACTGTTTCTATACATGTTCTATAAAGATGCTGTTATGGGAAAATGAGGTCAAGTTACTTTCATAATACAAGAGGCTAAGAATGAATATTATTTTAGGAACGACGAGACACAGTTCAATCAAAGTTCCAGAGGCTGAAGGTTTTGCCAGCAAGACTCAAATGCAGTTCAGAGGCAAAGACAGATTGCTTGTTACCAATAAGAGACAGCAAACACAAAATTCCACCCTTTTGTGGCGTTTTTTAAGAAAAGCACCTCAACGTTCAAATCTAGTAGAACAGCCTTTGTCAATGACTTCAGATTTTTATTTCCTCCAGTTTTTGTAGATGGAAATCTGCTCCAATGTTCCTTGAAGACACAGTATTTAATCTCATTTAATTAAGACTTAATTGCAGAACTCACAACAGATGGGTATGCCATGTACAGAGGCATTAAGAATAATTAAAGTGTGTGGAGGATGGAGGTGAATAAAAGGAAGGCCAGCAGGTGACAGGTTTTCTGCAAGATCAGGAAACAGAAAAATGGTGAAAATCACATTTTAGAGCATTGATGCTGATGCCCAAACCTTGTATCAGGTGGTAGCTCCCTGCAGCATTGCACAAAGCTTTACAGGCTCTTACACAGTATTTAGAGTATTAATCAGCTGCTCCTGAAGACAAACAGATCCAATAAAATTATGTCAACCAGGCAAAATTTGAAACGGGAGAGATGGGCTAGTCAACCAACTTCCACCTTCAGTTTCCCTTCATATATAGACATATGTATTACACATACTAGAGAGAGAGGGACTTGCTCTTAAAAGACTCACAGCATTACTTTTGGGAAATTAAAACACAGTTACATTAAATCACTACTTAAATGCATCTCTTAATTAAAATATTAAAATGCGAAAGTCAACTGTTAATTATTAAAAAAAATTCCCAGGAGATAAACCCACTGTTTTCAGAAAACTCATTTGTACCCTATCCAGTTTCTTCAAACTTAGTATAAAATTAAACTATAGACAAAGACTACTTCTGGCATTGCAATAAAGATTATGATGCTGTTTTTGAATCCTGATAGCATAGGTGATAGTCTGTAATTGCAACAACATTTCAAGCCACAATTATCATCTGGGAAATTCCAAAGTGTCTCCAGTTATGTCAACGATATCTTCAATAAAACCTTCATCTACTGTAAATGCTGATTTTCCTTTACATACGTTTACACTTTCTTGTAAGAACTTCATTGCTCTAACTGGAACTTTTAGAGAGCAGAGGGATGGGAGGCAGATCATATATACCAGAAAAACAACCACTCACTTCCCTTCTGCACCTATAGGAAGATTTGTATTTTTAAAAGGTAAGTTCAAATAACTATTTAAAATCAATTCAGCTGCCAGCTTTCACTAGAAACATTATATAAAAGGTTCTTATGCCTATCTTAGTAAAACAAATACAGCACTTGTATATTAACAGAAAACATAGATTTTCTTAATATGAGTGAGGGTTTGCCAAAGCAGATGTTGCAGGTGGGGAGAGCTCGGGGACTTCTAGAACTATAAATCTCCTTCAGAGCTGCCTGAGTCTTGTGGCAGTAGTTCTGCAGTCACCAAAACATGGTTGCCTCTGCTGGAGGGAGATGTCCAGCTCAGTCTCTCTGAGGGAAACAGAGGAAACACACACACACACACACACATATATATATATATATATATATATTGAAATCCTCTCAGAGAACTTCTATATTAAATTAAAACACACAAGCTTCTCATGATTTCATGATTCTGGGATTTTTTTAGTACCAAACTCCCTGTTTATTTAGCCTAGTAAAGCTGGTTTAGAACAGCTCTTTTCCAGCCACCATAGCAGGACAGGTTGGAAGGTGCTATCACAAAAAAGAAATGTGAAGTACCACATCTACTGTACTTGCAAGAGGACTTGAAAGAAAAGCTCTGAAACTATCTCAGAACTTTCCATTCATAAAATCTCTGTAGTTTAGGGTGGGAGATCATTATTACTGGGTCTCAGGGAGCTAATGATGATACTAATTAAGAAAAATAATTAAGCTTTGACAAAGTTTTCAACAAAACATATTTTATAAACATGCTTTAGAAACGTTGATAATCAAACTGATTTCTTTTGTAAGCAAGATCTTTTATACTCTGGTAATTGCATGTAATTCTTTTTAAAGACTACACATGGCACACACACGCCTCAAAAGAATGAAATAGAAACAGAAAATGGAAATTTTAATGAGGGAATGATCAAAAATTGAACAGAAATAAAGACAATTGCGATGGAACAACACTAATAACATACACTCTAGTATAGTATGTTTAGGTAAATAAACTAGTGAATTTCCACTATCATAAACTGTCACATGTTCACACAAGGAAAAGGCACTCTTTCATTATACTGGAAGACCAGCTGTACCCCAAATTCTTGGAACTCATAAGCAAATTTTTAGTGAAGAGTATGAGGGAGTGGCAGATGCATCCTTTGGATTTACTTCATCTCCCTCCCCTCCTGACAGATTCAAATCATGTTTCAGATTTTCACAGCTGCCATTCAATTATCTATTATTTTGCAATGAGCTACAACCTAATAACGTGTCACATGTTTTATTTCTACTGTTCACTAAAGTGAACTCCATTTCTGGAGAAAGAAAAATAGAATCAGAGAGGGAACAATTTTACTTTTAGCTTACTCTAAAAGAGAACCATTCTTCACCAAGTATGAAATTACTGTCAACCACCTGGAGTTTCATATCCTTTCAGTGTTCACAGAAAAAGCATACTCAGACAGCACATCACAAAAGCTGAGCTATTATAAACATCAGCTTTAATAAGCCACATAGCATTGCTCTCAATATTGGCTGTAGTTGCCATAAAGACTCCCTATCCATTTTCTAAGTAATTTATTTCATTTTATTGAAAAATGCAGTGAATTGGTATCAGGGAAAAACCTCACAGAACTAAAATCATAGCCCATGTTTATATTTTCCCCCTCTAACAAACGAAATAAACAATAAATGGGTCACATCACTGCCCAGGATAGGCAGGGATCTTCAAGGTCCCTTCCAATCCAAACCGTTCTATGATTTATGGATATTAGGTGGGATCCAGTGATCATATGTCTTCTCCATTTCCCTTTCAAAGTTTTCTTCTAATTGCAGAGTTTTAGAACTTTTTGGTCACAGATGCCTATATTAATTGATTTCCTAATTTACAGACTCTCAGGAGAAATTTATGTTAATACAACAATGAATTCAGTTCTTTGAATATGAAAGTTAGGTCAAGCAAGGATCACCACATTTAGAACATAAATCCATAGTTTGCAGTCACACACATATATTCAAAAGGGCAACTTCAGATTAAGTATATTTATATAAAATATTACAAGACTGGAGACACAGCACAAAATCTATGAAAAGATAACACCTGAATAAAAATATCAGTAGTTCTCCTATTTCTAGCATTATTTTAGATCAATTACAACAATAAAGAAATATAGTAGACTAAAAAGATCAAAAGGCAAAGGAAATTCACAGGTAAATTTACAACAGACCATCCCGTGTAACTGCACCTGCAGAAAGCAAGGCCCACATCACTGCATGTTACATTTTATCTAGAAGTCTCACTCTAGAACCCCTCAGCTCACCTTTACTTTCTCTAACTTCTCATTCTCACATTAATACTCACAGTTCACTGCCACCTCAGCAGTGCTAATACTATTTTCGAGATGACACCATAAAGCATAAGATTAAGCATCACTCTCCCCATGGTCCCATCTAACTATACCTAAAGAAAGGAGTTCCATGTACATTTCTCTTGATGACAGCCAAAAAAATCCTCTTCTTCCCTGCAAATGGTTGTCCTTGCCCTCACTGTCCAGCTCCTGTTTTCTCCCACCATCACAGCAGAAGCTAGGCTTGGCTCATCTCTTATCAGCCTCACAGGCACAGAAAACCATGGAGGACCTCCAGCAATGACAAGACTATTTATAAGCACAGTCACCTTTAGATCCCAGTGAAAAGAGGGTCCAGTCTACCCTAAGTTCTTGTAAGTCTGAGTCCCCAGCCCACCACAGATGCCTTGACCAGTCTTTATGCCACTTCCAGCACCTCTCCTACATCCCTAAGTTCTCCCCCTTCCTGCATCTATCTAATAAAACTGAATTTTGCCTATGCACAACAGGTTAAAACTAAAACAATGGAAGTCATGTACACGGAAGACACTACACCATTAGAAATCTCTGAGGAAATTATTCCTTCTAAGTGTCTTCATTGCCTGTTTGCAGTTGGCCTGAAACCATATCACTCTCGTAGGGTTTAAGTTAAGGCTTATGACTAACACTTATGACAGCCTGGAAAACAGGACAGATAATCACCATCTATTAATTAAAAAAATTCTCAGTATAGAAGAATGCTTAACAAAGAACATGAAATAATGCATTACTCATGACCACCACCCCCAAAAAAAAAAAAATCAATGGCTGAAATGCATGAAAAACCTACCAACTTTTACTGAAGAGACTGAAACCAACATTCTGGAGGAAGGAGTAGAAGATAGAGAAAGAAATAATTAAACTGGGGGACATTTTGAAAGGTTACTTGTAGCCCTAACTATAAACAAGACCAATCTAATCAGGTTTTTCTGGTGAAAAAAGAAGTGACCATTCAAAACAGAACAGCCATTACTATGTCATATATTTGGTCTAAAGATATTATTTCAGTGATGCATACAGTGACGCACAGGAATCTGGGATTGGGTTTTTTAGGCAATGTAAGTTTAGAGGGCTTTTTTTTTGTCTCTTTCCCATAATGAAATTCTGCAATTTGCCCTAATTAACTCAGTTTTATCATTGTGATTCTTTAACTGTACAATAATCAAAAATATTCAGTCCTAGTGGTCTAATTTTATTCTTTCAGTCATGTACCACAGATTACAGAGAAAAGAACCTGTGGCCTACACTGTGGAGTGGTTTGCCTCAGACACAAATTCCCTTCTCTCAGGAAAGACAAAATAAGCATGTTCCCTTTTATTGACTTCTACTTTTTTATGGATTAGTTAGGAGGGGTACCTCACGGACTGAACTTAGTATCTTCAGTAAAGATATCAAACTGAGCAAACCTGAACTCTGTTAGTTTACACATACAGCTCTAAGTATTCTTTGAAATTCTCATTTTCAGTTAGAGAATAGCTGCTTCAAAGAATGTCTACACTGGGCAGTGCAAGGCCAGGTAAATACCTAAGATCGTATATCAAGAAACAGATTAAAAATAATTAATTATTACATTTCATGATTCCTTTTTATTTTGCATACTGCTAGAGATTGACCTTCAACACTGTTGCATACTGGTCTGTCAGGATAAAGCCTCTGATCATCTCCTATGCTTTTTAGAGCCCCTAATCTCATCAGACAATGTCTGCAACAAAAAGGCTAAAACAAAAATTCGTAATATTGTGCTTCATATTCATCCCAAGTGTACATTAGCTTTTTAATGCTATGCCATGTATACATGCATGCATATGTGAGAATTAGGCATACAAGAAATAACTGCACATGTAAGACTGGAGGAATGTACTGACCACCTATCCAGGAAGGTATTCTTCTCTACTAATGAGAAGAGAAAAAAAGAAAAGTGAGCTGTTCTCAGCTTCTGGTGAAATGCAATATGCATCCAAGACACATGGCATGCTAGAGATCAGTTCACATAAAACAAATGCAAGGATTTGGAAGTGAAGAAATTGGACTGGATAACAATTATTAGATTTTAGCAGTCTTTATAACAAAAAATAAAGTCTTAGGGATTTTTTCTCCTGTAGTGATGCACAATGCAAAGATGTAAGAGACGTCTGTTACAACAGAAAGACCTGGGCATGGACCTACACTAACACAAGCCCCATTTTCAAGAAACATTCACCGAATTCCCAACATATGGATAGCAAAACCACAATTTAAACACCTTGTTAAGGTACACCTTTCCAACAGCATTTGGCACACTATTGGCGCTACATCATGTGATGCTCTCTTTACACAGAACAGAAACAGTTGTATCAAATAGTTTCTTCTCATTTTTATTAAAGGAAAATAGTGATAAACACCACATTTACCTTCCTCAAGGCCAAACAAGAGGAAGCTACTCACTGTCCCCATCTAAAAATACCAGCAAAGACATATTGTACAGTATTTAAACTGAAAAAAATCTCAGGAAAATGTATGTAACCTTTTAAATGAGAGCCCAAGTTACTGCAATTATCTAGTGCTACCTTTACTTTTTAAAATCCTTTCTTTCCTCATAGCACTTGAAACTGACAAACACAAACTTTTTTATTCTGAACAACTTCAAGCACCTTGTTTAAAACTGGTGTAAAAAGAATGCCAAACATTGTGGAGATTATTTATAAAACCATTGCCAAACATATGCCCTACACTATGACCTTTTACCAGACAGACATTTTGCCTTTGCTTTTTCATCATTTAGAAACAAGTGCAGGAGAATGCAACCTTGGACACAGTCAAGTCTTTTTTAATCAGCACAGAAAAACTGCTGTTCCAAGTGTTGCTCCACAGCACCAACTCTATCAAATTGTCCCATCAGAGCTTCAGCCTTTTACATTATACTTGAGAGATGAACTTCTAGTAGTAAGATTCTTTGCAGTGAAGAACCATATTTGTCATCAGAAACTGGAATGAAACAACCTACTTTGTATACAGCAGTAAAAGACTCAAGACCACACCTCCTAGAAACTGCCACATCCTTTCAAGTAGGCATTTTACACAAAACATAACTATTTTTTAAAAGAGGTTTTCATAGTACTTGTGTTCAGAAGAGTAAGATTCATTAAACTTCATACATAAACATGTTTAAAAAATTACCTACAGACACCAATGTGAATGATGGATATGAACCTTTCTCAAGTAACTAAAGTAGAATCTTTCATTTTAAATTAATCAAATGCAAAAGACCAAGGCAAAGCTTTAAGTAACTGCTAGAGTACTATAATAGTATTTCACAGCTAAAATCAACATTATTTCACAAAATATGCACATAAAAATGCATATTTACTTTAAAAAGGGAAATGCCCAAAAGAAAGGGAAATACCAAAGCATATTGCAGTCTACTTGATAACAGAAAAAAAGTAAATCATTGCTGCTTCCAAGGAAGCAGGGCAATAAAGTTATAAATATCTTTTTACAGCTTGATAATAAATTTTTATGTTGAAATTTACTCCAGAAAGAATTACATTCTTTTGACCACTCTTCATATAGGTTTCTTTCAGGAACATAACAACTTGCACACATAGCTCAATATCAAGCAGAGAGGCAGAAATCAATAGGGAATAAGACAAGTGAAAAGAACAAAATACTAACATGGTTTACTACAAACCACTTACATAAACATTCCACAGTTAATCTTCTCATAAATATGGAATAAATATAACCATGAAAGTATGAAATTTAAAATTTTGTTATGAGTGGATACCTAAAAAAATAGAATCTTAATATATGCAGCTTTAAATCACTGTATTCATTTTGAAATTTTGCCTGGTGGAACACATCAAAGTAATTTAAAAAAACAAAATCAAGTTTGTTGAGTAAGAAGAATAGGCTTGCAGCATAATTTGAAGCTCAAGCATGGGCCCTGATGAACAGCTGTAGGGGAAAAAAAGAGTTCTCAAAGGCAATGACCACCACAACTATGTCTTTCACTCTTGTAACGCACCATAGGAAAAGCAGCAGTCTCTTAAATAACTGGATTCTACATTATACAACAATTAAACACCCTTCACATAGGAAAATATCCTCTATTTCTAAATCTACATAATAATCACTTTTCCCTATTCAACATCTTTCCCATGATTATATGTGTAAATGCTAAGAAAAATGCCGCAGCCACAGTTCAGTTGGTTATGAGTAGATTTTAATATCTAATTAAGATGGGTCAGTATTTCAAAGAGACACTAGTAGAGATTAACTGAATGATACAATAAATGGCATTGACTCAAGTGGCAGCAGTATTTTCTTTGGGTCTAGAACAAAGTAATATCCTATGCAAGAGTTAAATATGCTTTCATCCACTCTGTCATCTTGAAGAATGTCTTTTATTAATGCAACACAGACGCCTGCCAGGGTTTTCTTATCACCAGAATCAATGCTGCTTAAGGTGCTATATTTCAGACATGACCTTACACCCCAGTTCTACTTTTGTTCACTGTGGGGCCCTATTTACAAAAAGACTTGGCCACCTAACCTTTTATGAGTATTTCCGTCGCAGAGCCTCTTTCTTTTCTGTTGCACCATATCACTGAGCTCCATTCAGGGGTCTGCATCAGCAGGGGCCAAATAAAGTTTATAAATAGTACTTTGTTCTGAATATCCTAATCATAGATGTAAATATATGTGTCTTATGAGACTGGTACTGTCTAATAAGTTTGTAAAACACACAGACATTATGAAACTGTAACATATTATTATAAAACATTTACATACTCAAAGACTGTAAAACAATAGGATTTCCTTACTATGACATATTTCCCTCCCACACTTGAAAGCAAAGCAAATTAACATATCATCATACTTCATACATCTAACATCAGCTCTTTAATATAGTTTATAAAATACAACAAAAGTTGTCAATCTCAGCAATAAGTCAGAAAAAGTGCAAAACAAGTTCCTTACTAAAACTATCTGACATATGGATTGACTTTTCAAATAATTAAAGGCTTAATATGCTTGCCATTTACAAATCAAAATCAACTGATGTGACGGGCTAAAATCTGGTACTTGATCTTCTACTGGTGAAACAGAAAGGAAATACTTTCCATTTCTGAGAATGTCAAAACCAAGGCTCTGAATGGGCAAGGCCTTAGAAGTACCACTTTATTCAGTATGTTACCATCATTCCTTGTTAAGCACAGTTCCTGTTTCTGAAACCTAAGAAATGAGAACGGATGGATCTTCAGCTTGAACATTTTATTTTGTTACACCTTGTAAAGCACTGGTTCATTAGGGAAGGGGAATAACAACAGTAACTCCTAATTTTCTCTAAGAGTAACAGTCTGGTATGTGACAGTGGAGCAACCATATAGCTCCTCCCCAGAAGCTTACAGATGCTTCTGTTGTCAAATAATAGCTGTTGAGGTGATTACCTTAAATATCATAAGATTTTAAAGGTTACAGTAAAATTGTATTTATTTATTATTAAAAATCTTATAAATCACATAACACACCAGGTAAAGCAGGAAATATTTGCATGTTCTGTAATAAACTTAAGCTAGGCTAGGGTTTTAACAGCCTAGACTATTGTGTGTACAACCTCTGTCAAGTGTGAATAAATGTACAATCACTATTCAAAAGCAAAGTTTCTGAACTGACAGTACTCCCAAGTGGTCACACTCACTTGTGAACAAGAACTGCTCTTTATCTAACTTCAAACATTTAATCTAGCACATTTAATCTAAACCTGCCTGCTTCTACTTTCTAAGTTTAAAGCCTGATTTCAACCCATTGAAATGGGAGTTTTGCAATTGATATCCTGAACTTCATCCCCATTTCTCTAAAAATAGTTCTCATTTTTTTACCATTTATGTCCAACTTCAATGGCCTCACAGTTCTTCACCATCTTGATGCCACCTACATTTGCCTGTTCTGATTATTTTGGCTGCATTATTTTGTTTCCTTTTAAAAAGTGTAATGAAAGTGAAAGTATACAGGCATTTGCATCATCTCATGATGTGAGGAAAGGGGAGGAGAGTAGGCCAATGGCCTTCAATTTATTTTTAAACTCTCAATGCCCTACAAAGTTTTCCTCTACAGTCAGTATGAAGCAATAAATTTAGACCTACTAATAAGGCTGTGGGTTAGGGATTTTGCTATTTATCAGCTGACATGAGACTCTGAGAAATAGTCTGTGGAATGTCAAAGAACTCCTGTATCAAGGTTAAAGACCACTGAACCAGATCCTGAGTTATGGAAGGGACATCTCTGTAATACTGTGACTCATCCATAGTATGGTAAGTAATTCTGCACTGTTCACCAGTTAAGCACTAAATCATGAGAATTTTGTATTTCCATATTGACACATGAATTCAGAATTTTCTATTATAAATAACTAACAATTTATTTGTAATAAACAAAAATCTTTCCTAATAGCACATGCATGAAATTTACATTTCAAAGAAATTTCCAGCAATTGTTAATTAATTCTGTTTACAGCAATGGTTTTAAGAAACTAGTTGTACTAAAGAAAGAAAACCTTCAAAATAATTCTGAAATAAATGAAGAATCTTGATTATCCTGACTCCATCTCCTAACAACCTCAAGCTACAACAAAGACTCAACATAAAGAATGAGGTTTATGTTTATGTTCCAGAACAAGGAAAAAATTATTTCTTACATGTGCATTTAGGTGGGCTAGTATCTTTAAACGAGCTATGAAACAACCTCTGTCAGGTGCTGCAAGTGTGTGTAAACTCCACATTAACAGAGTTACTATACATTTTGAATCACTGGGTTTGAGTGACAGGTGCAGCTGCTGGCATCTTTTAGTTTTTTAAAGAATAAACTCCTGGAAAACAGTCAGGTTTTAAAAAAGCAAATATGAGATCTTGTCAAGATCAGTGGCCGAAAACTTTAGACACCTATTAAAAATACCTGTGAAAAGAGTCAGCTAGAAAATACCACTTTTTATTATTTTAATCTCTTACTTTAAAGACAGCAGCATAAGCATTCAGTGGGTAGAGAGCAAACCCCTTAGCTACCTCCCAACAAACAGTTGTGTTTTCTCTCTACTTTTCTTTGTATTCCTTTCTCTTAGACTTCAATTGGAAAAATGTAAGAGCTCCTATCACAGCTTTCCTAGAAGACTAGTTCAAGGGAAAGCAAGATCTAGCATGAAATGACAGCAGCAGATGCAGAACTGCTCAGCCTGTCTTATGTAATTTGCAAGCCTAAATGTCAAGCCAGTCCACACTAATAACAAAGTCATGGCTTCTTAGACCTCCATGTAAATCTGTACTCTGTCCCAGCACCTCACAGGGAGGGAATAGTTCCTTTCAAACTAACCCCAGAATGCAAACCTCCTTCCTGAAAAGGCATTGTTACAAGCAGAAAAGCACCTCCGAAGCTTTTCATGAAACCATAATAAAACAGCCTTCAGAAGCACATTAAACAAAGTCTTCAGCAGAACTGCATTTTAAACAACAGTGATTTGTGGTGCTTCTGAACACCTTTTGTTATTTTTATTATGCTATCATTCAAAACTATATACAAAGCAGTAGTTTGTACAAACAAGATGATTTGTATATCTAAACCAAAAGTAATTTCAGTCTCTGAGCTCCTGTAGCAAAAGAAACCCAAAAACACCTGAATCAAAAAGATGCTGTTAGATGTTCAACTCTATAAGAATAAAGCAATTTCTGACATGTGTCATCTAAACATTTCACTCTCCTCATGTATTATTCACAGAGGTTATACACCAAAGTCTGTTTGTATATGCAAATCCCAAAATTCTATTACTACCTGAAACCGCATCTGAACGCTTCCAGAATTAAAAATAAAAGGAGCAGCTTAGCTTATTTCAAACACTTGGCCTTATAGCCACTTGATGTACTGAACTTGAGGGAGGCCAGATAAAACACAAGTTACTTTTTCTTCTGGTTTGGCATATTCATGACTACAGGTAAGCTCACACAAATTTGTCTTTCAATTTTTGGTATACAGTGAAGATTGAGTAAGCAAGCAATAAACAACAGAAAAAAGTGTTTGTAACTATCTCACTGCTGAAAACCAGCACTATCAAGTGGCAGCAATGCGAGTGTCTTAACAAGATTATTATTGCCAAAAATATGACAAATTTAGTCTCCCCAACTACAAAATGGTAAGACAAGAAATAACGTAGCTAGTATGTCAGCTAGTATATCAATTCCAGCTGTGTTCAAAATGCTTAAACACATGCACCTAATAAAACTCAGCCCTGAAAGACAGCTGTGAGGGGTTGGGTGTTCATTTTGGACGAGGAACTCACCCAGACTTCAAGTCTGTAATCCGTAAACAATTAGTAGCATCTAGTCCTACTTTTCCATTCCTGACCACACTGGAAATGAAGGGTGAAAGTGCTGGAGAAATTCTGTTCAAGGCCACTTCGGGTGACATTTTATGATGTTCCTCCTTTCTCTTCTCTTGAGCTGCAAAGGGAGAAAATAAAATTTTTAAATTACCTGCTTATGTGATGTAGATTCACATGTACTTTGCAAACATCAATAGAAAAAAAGCTAAGCACGCAGAAGATCCGGAGTGTAGAGTAACAGAACTGTGCACAGGTTATAGAGAAAAAATGAACACAAGTGGGTTTTTTTCCTCCCACCTCTGCAACGTTCAATGAAGCCTGTTTATTCAGTATCAACATAAAGCCAGAATTATGTCCTAGCCACCTTTAGTTAAGGCCCTAACCCTCTGAGAATGAGAAATAAAATTGAGGGCCACTGACACTTCCCAGCCTAGTCCTTCTTAGGGGCATTCCCGGTCTGTAATTGACAAGTCACACTTGTTCCACGTCCCCTGAAATCAGTGGAACTTACATTAACTGCAATGGGCCCAGGGGTTTGATACCTCTCAGTATTCTCACCTGTAATTTCCAAGAACACTAGTGTCCTCACTAATATTCGGTATTAGTTTTATACCACTTCATTAGGTGGCAATTTACAGGACTTCATGGTGCCTTTTAAAAGCTAACACTGCTTCTCTTTCAGTGGTATCACCACACTCTTTGAAAGGCATCTTAATCTTCCTTCATGTAACAGATCAGGAAGCTGATGTAAACACATTTTAAGCACAGCTTGTTCAGAAGTGTTTACAATTGCACGACCTTATGCTAAATCAATTAGGCCATTAATTTAGCACACTTTAGGAAACTGTTGCTTTCTAGGTGAAAAGCAGAAACTGAGCACACGCACATTTTAAGTCGTTGTAGCACAAAAAGACTACAGTATGTGAAAAACAACGTACTGAAAAAAACGTGGTAGGAGAAGTGAGAGAAAAGGAAGGTAACCAACCTATTAAAATGTTGATGTATTTGATCACATTCTAAGGCACAGAGCTTCATATGAAAATTAACTGAACTTGGTAGTCTTGGAAAACAAGGCAGTAAATGACTGAAGGTAACATGAACTTGCCACTGACAAGTGGGACAGAAAAGCTCATACAGAAACCATCAGCATTAAATTTTTTTTTAAATGGCATTTAATTGAAAAACACTAATGCACACTGCATTCACTTTCTTAAAACTGCATATGGACTGCTGTACTAGTAACTGTTCTATAACAAGAGTGTGAACAACTCATGGCAATAATTGCAATTTTCTGTTGTTTCTCACACTCAGTTTACAAGCATTAATTAGTAACTAATGGATATTCTGCAGAATCTACTATATCTCTGTAACTGGGAACAACATTAAATTTAACATTCTGTTCTCATGAAAGCTATTCACACTGGAGTAGAAGGAAGCAACACTCAAGAGTGTTTGTCCTAGATATTCAGAAAGTATCTTAATAAAGCAAAGGCCAGGCACTTTAAGGCAAACTGAAAGACTAATAAAGTAAGACTTCCTAAAAACAGTAATTATCTTAAGTACACTGGCTCCTACATTTTATGGCAGTGAAGAAGCTGATGACTATGTATCCATGCCCTGACACATAAGGTGTTCTCATATATGATTTGTTTAATTGACAATGGAACAACTTAAGCTTGTTTAGCAAACACCTACAGCAATTTAAGATACTACCTCTGGTTTGCTACTTTTCTACTAAAAATTTCTGCCTACTCACCTTTATTCTTCCCCAGAGGGACTGAGAAAACACAAGCCCATTCTTGACATATTTCAATGCAAAGTCCAATGGCTTAGATTGAACTTCTAATAAAAATTAGTCTAAGCTAAAATACTGTGCACCAAGAGTGGTTACAACAGGGCACATACTTCAGTCTGCCAGCCGTGCCGTAGGGAAGAGTAATTTCAAGCAGGGAGCAGCTGGACTGATGAAGTTGAGAACTTCTTAAACCATGAGAACATGCTGAAAAATATGCTATCCTTCTAGCAATGCTGAAGTTATACATGAAGATCAGAGAATTGGTTCTGATAATGACATGTTTTAAGGGGACTGTGATATGAGGGTGATACACCTGGTGATCACGGCTGACCAGAAGCACCTTCCAAAATGAACTTTGAAATGAGATTCCTTGTCTTTCTATTAATAAAATTTGCAGATATTGTCAAAACAAGATTTAAATGACTGTTAAGCATTTTTCTATATTTTATTGTATCATTTCTTAAAATCACAGTACCTTCCATTTACCAAGTCAGATACACAATACTTAAAGGGTTGCTATCAAGTAAACTCACTGATTTATTTTGTAAACAAAGGGCTTTACAAACTAGAACACAATTTGTACCAGTTTCCTAAGTTTCAGTTGTCATATACATTGTTTTTCTTCAGTGTAAGTTTCCCACAGTACTGGAAACTGAACACAAACAAACTCAGGGGAATTAAGAAAAACAAAATTCACTGGACTGTTTCCCTCCCAAAACAAAACCTTTGAAAGAGGCAAACAAACTAAGAGTTGAATCCTCTCAGATTCAGCTGGCTATCACTGTGACTTCGGGCTAATGTTACACAGGCTTCACAGTAACCATGAAGTCCCGGGCTCTGATTGGGGATACAAGACACTGTCCTTCCACCACCGGCCATACCATAATGGGCATTACGAGAAGATTTAAAAACGAAAAGGTGAATATTGTGATGGAAACCTAGAAGCGTGACAGCACCTCTCCTGTCTAACCTTATTGGCGTGGCTGTCGGCAGGCTGGTTGAGTGGTTTTCACTTTGGGGGCGGGTGGCAGGAGTTGTGTCTGGGTGGGAGTGGGGAAAGGAGGGGACGCACGACCGCCGCCTCCTGCAGCCGTGCCCGAACACATCCATGGAATGCGATCAGCAATGTGCATCTGCGGAGCCCCGGGTAAACAACCAAGTTACCTAAGCCCTGGCACAGAAGAAGGCTCAGAATCCCAGAATAATGGGTAAGGTTGGAAAGGACCACAGCGGGTCACCTGGACCCACCTCCCTGCTCAGGCAGGGTCATTCTGAAGCACATGGCACAGAATTGTGTCCAGGCAGCTCTTCAGTATCTCCAGTGATGGAAACTCCGCACCATCCCTGGACAATCTGCTGCAGTGCTCACCCACAGAGGAGAGAAGCTCTTCCCCACACTCAGGGGGAACTTTCCGTCCATCCACTCCCGTTCCGGGCTGACCCTGGCCAAGCCCCGCTCCCTCCCCAGCTGGTGCCGCCACCCGCGGCGCTGCGCCCGCCCCGCCCCGCCCCAGCGGCGGTGCTAACGCCGGCCTCCTCCGGCTCCGGGCCAGAGCCTCCCGGCGCTGGGTCCCCTTCCGCCCGCCGCTGGCCCGGGAAGGGCAGTGGCGTTGCTCGCTCCCTCCCGCTCTCCCTGCGCGGCTCGCTCGTCCCATCCCGCCCGTCCCGGCCCCGCCATTACCTACGGCGGCCGGAACTCGCCGCTTGGCAACGGCGTGCGCGCCCCCGCGCCCGCCGTGCGCGCCCCCGCCCCGCCGCGCACCGTGCGCGCCTCCGCTCCCCCCGCGCCGCCGCCGCCGCCGCCGCCGCCGCTCCCACCCGGGCCGGAGGGGTCTTCACCGGCCCGATATTGGCGTCCGCCGCAAGTGCCTGTGCGGGCCGCGTCGCCGCGCAGGCCGTGGGGCGGCGGTTGGGCCGCGGCCCGAGCGGCGCGGGGCACAGGGGAAGGGAGAGGGGGCGGTCGTGGCAGCAGGCGTTCGGCAGGGACAGCCCTGCCGGGCGAAGGTCCCCGCGGGCAGCCCGTCGCCCATGGCAACCCGAGAAGCCGCGGCGGGGCCCGGGGCGGGTCAGGGTCAGGGTCCAAGGGCCGCCCCGGCGCCATGGCCGCGGAGGTGGTGGTGGTGGGATCCTGTATGACCGACCTGGTCAGGTTAGTACCGGGTGGGGGTTTTCTGCCCCTACTGGGCGGAGCGACCCTGAGGTCATCGGAACGCAGGGCGTCACGGTGCCCGGGGAACAGCGCCGGCATGCCGGGCCTCCCCGGGCTAGGCCGGGCCGGGATGGCCCCGGGCCGGAGCAGGCGGGTGTCATGTCTCCCCAGGCCGGGAGGGCAGGAGCGGGGTCGGCGCTGGACGCGGCGGGTGGAGCGCTCGGCCCCAGGCAGAGGAAAGGACTGAGCACGGGCATAGATTGCTCAGAGGGGTCGTGGAGTCTCCATCGCTGGAGACGATCAGGAGCGGTCTGGATGCGCTCCTGTGCCCTGGGATGACCCTGCTCGAGCAGGGAGGCTGGACCAGGTGACCCGCTGTGGTCGCTTCCAGCCTTATCCATTCCGGAATTCTGAGACTCTTCGAAGGGCTGAGGGGGCGGCTCGCCCGGGTGATGTCAGCTGCGAATAGTGCTTTGAAATAAGAGTGTGGGAACGGGGAGAGGTTTGAACGTGTTGCGTGCCGGAGCTTTGATCAGCTGTCTGTGACTCGGGAGAGAGGAGAGACTTGGGTTTGTGTTTTCAGCTGCGCCGGGTGGGTCGGTGTTGGCCTTGGCCAGGGAAGCAGCGTTCCGTAGGCACCCGCACGGGAAACCTGGAACTCTGACACTCGTTATCAGCACAGGAGTCTGAAAGGATTTTATGAAAGTAAAGCAAGCTGGTCAACCGTAACACGTTTTCAGTTCAAAGCACGCTTGTCTCCACTGGAAAAGTGAGAAAGTAAGGTTAATATTGCAAAGAAACCAAAGTTAGCTCCACGAATCTGTTGGTTGTAAGTTGATTACTTGCATACAACATTTTGTGTGACACTTTCAAATGAGATTGAGGAAAAGAGGGAGGCCCTCCCAAGGTATTTATATCCAAGAAGTGCATATAGGAAGAAGCCCTCAAAAATTTAGCAGCTCTGAACCCCAAAGCTATTTTTAATTATTTAAAAAGGTTTTTAAATTAATATCTTATTTTAAAATAATTCTTTACTTGTTTTCTGAGCATTTTGTTTTTCAAATTAATACTTGAGTCTCATTATCTTTTTTGTCTCCTTTTTCTTTTTTGTACTTAGGTAAGGTTTGGGAACTTCTTTGAAATTTGGAAGTACAGAAGTTCATGAAAGCTCTTGGTTCCAGTAGCCCTGGCTTTGTAGTCAATACTAAATAACAGGAGAATTCAAGCAAAATTGCAAGAATTCTCTATGCAAATTCCAACCTGAACTGGCTGGCCTTGTCAGTCCCAGTAAAGTTGGAAATCAGTCTTTGATTTGTACTATTTTAAACACATCTCCGTACTCTGTATTCAGACTTGGTTAAAATAGGATTTAAAGTGTATATACCTGGACTGCATCAGCTTGTCCTGCTTGGAATTCTGCAATTAAAAAAATGTCCTTTATCAGCAGGCAATTAGACCAAAGCCTGTGGGTCAAGAAAGTGCAGAACATATGATTAGAGGAACATGCTGAGGAATGAGTACTGCTTAGGCATAGACTTGTGTTCAGGAATGATGAAGCCCCTTAAATAATCATAGAACCTATGTCAGAAAGATTTAATGCTCTGTGTAATTTGCAGAACATACTGGCAGCTTTCCAAGGAGAATAGTTGTCTAGTAAGTCAGAGTAAGAACTGTGAAACTGATCTTGATGTTATGTGTGAATGAGCTCTCAGATGCTTATGACGTCGCACTGAAATGCAAAACTTGGTGCTCTAACCTCAAGACATTCCTTTTCCTGTCTTCTAAAATGTGGGGAAAAGAAGTCCAGTTTAAGCACTGCTGACAACTGCAGCTTTGGGATTTTCTTGACACTTAAGCAACCAAACAAGAAAACTTCTTACTCTTTTTTTTTTTTTTTTTGGCTGCATGTTTGATATGATAGAAATGCAGTCGTTTATTTGAAGGCATATTAACTGACCATACTGTAACCAGAAATTACACCATGGGCTGGAGTGACAGATGCTGTTACACTGAGATTAAGTGGCTGAAGAAAAGCCATTTCACTTTTCAATCAGCTGAGAGGGTTTCTTAAAGTGTACAAACGTGATCACAAGTACATATCTGACACCATTATTAGCCCTGCTTTAAGTAGCATTGAGAGGGCTTTGTATAAGTGATAAGCTAATCAGCTTCAGTTGAAAAAGAAGGGATGGCTTCATTCTTTCTGTTACTAGCACAGAACTTCAGGCACTTAATAAAATAAGAAGAACAGTGTGTTTAAATTTAGCTGGCAAGAGTTTAATCTGACCAAAATTTCCATGTGGCACCTTTAGACATTGTTTAAATGTATCCTGGGTTGGGAAAATCTGGGTAAAATTACCGGAAAGTACTAAGCACTAGGCTTGATTGTGCCTAGGTGGAACAGGAAACTATAAACAAGCTGTATGAAATATAAAAATTGTCACATTAGGGTTAGGATTAGATTCCAGGAGCATAACTCTTGACTGTCTTTGTATATGAGATTTAGAGGGGGCTGCATATTCTGGATTTAAAGCTAGGGTTCATTTCAGCTGGAATGAAGGAGCATCAGGGTTTTGTGAGTTTGTCATTTGTGCTGATGTTTCAGTTTATAAAAGACATGGACAAGAGTGGTCATGTTAAATGCCTATCACCCATTTGGAGGAGCCTGAATAAATTTGTGAGAGTTACACAGAGGAAGCCGGACACATTTTTGTATACGTTGTGTTTAATGGGCATATTCACACTTTACACTAAAGCCTATCTTTCTTAGAAGGTAATAACATTGATTGGGACTCTGCCAGAGCTAGACAATGCTGTGTTATAACTCAAACTGGTAAAATACCCTATTGGCCCTTTAGGACACAACCTTGACCCTCTGACTGGAGAGGGTCAGACTTGAAATGGTAGTGGCAGACTTAAATGTTAAACATTATCAGGTCTGTAGAGGCAAGGTACCGAAAAGCTTCAAGCCACCACTGGACATATGGTAGCCAGATTCACCATGGAAAAAAAAAATTAGCATATAATGATTTTACTCAGTACAGTAAACTAATGATTTAAAGGAGTACAACCTCTGTGTGAAATGGGAATGTACAGTTTGAAATGTGCTGAATCTTACATAATGACCAAGACAGAAAAGGACAGGGAACTTTAGTTGAAGACAGATACTCAGATGTAATTCTGAGAAATAATCAAATTCAGAAGAAAGGGTAGCGTGTCTCAAAATTCTTCTAAAAGGAAGGGCCCCAGTGGTTTGCTTTTAAAACACTGTTCTCATTAGAAATTCTTTTCTCATTGTCCTGTAGCGCTGCAGTGGCAGAATGCGGGTTTTCTAAAGTGAACTTCATATGATCAAAACAACCTCACGTACATACATGCAGTAAACCACACTCTTATGGCTTAATAGGACCAGGAGCAAAACATATTTGTGGTCACAATCACAATCAACACTGCATTGGCAATAGCAGGCAATAGTAGTAGAAAACAAAAACAGCATTATTCTGTATGATCTAGATATCAAACCAGACGAGTACCATCCACAGTATTATTTAAATAGTTTCTCTTCTGACTCATATTTGCAGACTGGTCGTGGCATTGGCATTTTAATTCATATTAAATCAGGACAAGACTAAACATATAAGCCAATGAGAGTCAGACACACTAAAACAATTAGAATAAACAGGGGAAACTTTGGCATGGCAATTGAAAACAGCAGAAGCATAGAACAAAATGTAAGATGGAAAAACAGTCTTTGGATAGTCACAACAACAACAGTCTTTCAGTTTAACTCAAGAGAATGACACCACAGTCCAAATAGTGGAAAACTGCATTTTTTAGAATTTTCAGGATTTCAAGTCTTTAGTTTTCTGTGGACCTCTTTCCTCTCATCACATTTCTTCACTCCCTTTAGGGAGTAGAACTAAAAGTTCTGCTTCCAGCCCCTGCTGTAACAACCACCGTTAATAATCACTGCCAGTACTAAACTGACTGTAAGCATTCAGCAAGGCAGAAAGGCAAGGCAGAGAAAGCACAGAGAGCTCCATAAAGAGTAGTGTGTTGCTGATCTGCAGTGACAGAGGTGACAAATGCACATTGGTATGAACATCCCAAACACATCAAATCCTCTTTGCTAACGGAGCACAACCTCTGCTTGGGCCAAATGGCAAAGGTACCTCATTAGTAAAAGTCTGTGTCTTCCTTTTAAATCTCTAGTGGTGATTATTGTCTGCTGAAGTGCTGAAGTAAATGGCTCATTGGCACATTGGAAATGTCCATGATACAAAACTATGTCTGTATTTTTTAAATATCTATTTATATAGATATTTACTATATCTTTTTCAGAAGTGCAGTATTTGGAACAATAATTGCATAATTTTTTTGGTGGGAATGTGAAAAAGGAATTTTCTTGCATTTCTTTCGAGTGATCAGAGGAAATCTCGCATATGACTTCATTTTCTTCTTTGCTTTGTTTCCAATCTCACATATGTTCTTGTTTCCACCATTTCTCTTGCATGTCACCAACTTTTAATGGTTTTGCCTTGTTTTGATATTTTTTTTGCTCTTCAGTTTCTCGTAGCAGTGAAGTGTTCTAGAATCCTTCAAATCCATTTCATTTGTGTTTTTGTTTTTATCTGTAATGCTTCCCCTGCAGCAGCCACTCCTCATTCTAGTCAATCTGCCATTGCCAGCAGCATGGGAAAGCACAACTGTGAAGGAATGCAAGCTTAGTCCAGTTGAGGAAATTAATCTTTGGATCCAATGAAAGACATCAAGGCATGAGAGAATGTGTCATCTGTGAATTGTTTCATTTATGTAATAGTGAAGGATCTGGGCTTGATTTCAGACCCATTGCTGTCTGCCCCTTGTCTTCTTCTCTGACGTAGCAAAATTTGGGTGCATTTTAAATGCAGGATGTACAGGCTTAGCATTTTGTTTTTCTGCTCTGATTTTAGAGATCCTAACTGTTTAGAAAAACTCCTGTTTGCCTTCTCTTGTGTGGCAGGAAGAAAGCTGTGTCTTGGGGGCCCCCCCAAAAAAAAAGAGGGGATAAAATCAAGTTGATGAAATCTTCAGTAATGGCATTCAGTAAGAAAATTGTCACCTCTGCATATACAGCTTTTGAGTATCTCTACTGGCCCAAACACTGGTGGTACAGGACCTGATCCAAGCTCGTTCATATCAAAAGAAGCTTTTCACTGCTGCAAACTGAAATTAAATTGTCATCCTCCTCTAGTTCATTTTAGGGTCAGACACTTAAATACTCTAGCATGTTAAAGGTATCCAGTGTTATACCTCAGACTTGAAAAGCTTCCAACAAAGTTCCTCTAACAAAAAATGACAAAATATTGGAGAGGGAAAAAGGAGGGAAAATGTCTGCTTGGGTGCTTCTTAAATTAACACAAAATAACTAGGGCAAGGCCACCAGGGGCTTTTTTAAACTCATTACAAGGGCTGCATTTGCAACTAAGGTTATGAACCCCAAGCAAGAGACAGTGCGCCATTGATCCCAGCTGGCACCTTCTGAAAGAAACTGTTGTTTGTGCCACAGAGGATGCTGTGGGCCCTCTCTGAGAAGGACTGGTGGTGCTAGAACACCTGCTCAGCCCTTGTCTTTGGCTCTTATCCATGAAAACGGGTTTTTTCCTCCCCTTCCTAAATGGAAATGTGGAAGTTTTAGAAGTCTTGGGAAATATGAATGTAAAAGTGGTCAAACCATGTCTTTTAAGTTAAGCACAACAAAAGTGTTGCTTTCTGGATTCTATTTAATTGAAATGTCCCTGCCCTTTCATTTGGTATCTTCATTTTGTGTCCTATGCTACTGTGTACTGTAATTAGGCACTGGTTTTACTTCCAGAGGCATTCCATTTTAGCAATAACTTATATGCCTCTTGATTTTTAGACTCATTTATCTTGTTGAGTTTTAATAGTATGTATTTAGTAGCGCTTTTAAACTAAAAAATGCCCCATGTGTTACTACAGTCAAGCCTGTACTGCATGAATCCCAGTCACCAAGAACAGCACTATTTGCCCTACTGTGCATTGGGAAAACATTTTGCAATTTGAGGACAGAAAGAAGGGCAGTTTGCTTTGTAAAAAGATAGGAATAAGTAAAGAGAATTGGAATAAAGTATTAAAAGGGGCAAAAAGTATAGGAACGACCAAAGCTTTTACTGCAGGAAGTGTGAAGAGTCTACCTAAAGAGTTGAAATTGAGATAAAAAGCAGGGAAACTACAGTCCTAACAGTGACATGTCCCCAGTTGTCCAAAGGCCCCTTGCTTTTCTGCATCTCTTTCTGTCAGCTCTGCCTATCTTCTTGCTTTCTGCAGTTTTCTCGCATAGCTGCATGGCAAAATTCAGGGAAAAGCTCTGTTCTAGTCCTGCTGTCTTCTCCCAGCAGCAGTATTTTGGAAGATACAGCACCGAGAGGGTCCTCTGTTACCTCCTCCTTCCTATGAATGAGTTCCCAGCTGTCTGCTTCTTTTCCTACCAGCTGCAGTGTCTGGTCTGCTTAAGTTTGTAAATTGCTTTGAGATCCTTCAAGATAAAAGGTTCTTCTTAAGTGAGATCATTATCGCCTTGTACATTTCTCCACTCCCTTTTCTCAGTTCAAGCTTCTTTTCTCGACTTGGGGTCCAGCACAGTACTCAACGTTCCTAACTCATGGCAAAACAAAGCTTACACACAAATTTCAGCTTCCAATCCTTGAGTTGTTTGACTCCTCTTAGAGTACTTCAGAGCTGAAGGTTAAATATATGTATTTTCCTGAGCTGATGCCAAGATGCTTAGCACTTGCCACACTGAGATCGTACTTCTGCATTTGCGTCTGACTTCATGTTATTTTGTGTGCTTCAAGAGACTGTGGAGTTCTTTTCCTCCCACTTCTGAAGTACTTACTCATTCTAGGAAGCATTCCAGCTACAGTGTTGCTCTGAGATCCTACACTGGGTTCTCATAGCCATACATTGTTCATGTTCTTGTGGTTAAACTGTATGCCTGTCAGGGCAGGGATGACTCCTCTGTGGTGTGGTGAACTTACAAAGGGGAACCCTGACAGGAGTTCAGAGGGCTCTCTGTTCAAAGGTTCATAGGTGGTAACACAGTGTTTGGCCAGGAGAACCTTATTTCTGTTCAGCTGCAGGTCTAGTTGTTGTCTCCATCTTCTGTAGTTTAACTGGCTAGTAAGAGAGTTTTTCACTGTATGGTATCTGTGTGTCTATTCCCAATGCCATTCACATTCTAGTGAAATTTCCCTCTTTCCAATGAAAGTGAGGTCATGTTAAACCTGTGTTTATGATATTGCTGTCATTTCCATGGCAGTAGACTATGATATCATCAGTGGGGGATTATGCCTTTCCTATGTGTGTTAGCAATTAAAAATTATGGTTTGTGAGATAAAACTAGTATTTACCAAGCTTTTAGCTTTAGTCCATATGAGACTGGGAAACTATTGCTTAATCCTCTAGAGAGTTCACTTGGGTAATGGAGTAAATGAATCTAGAAACATTTTGATTCTAGCAGGTGATACATTTTTGGGGTATATTTTCCTAATGAAAGAAGAAAATCAGCTACTCCATCTTGTGTTCTCTCGCCTGGCCAAGAACACTTGTCTGAAACCCAGTGGCACTCCTTACAGTTTTGTTATTCAGAGCTACTTAACTGTTTGACTTAAAGACTCACAATTTTCTGCTTTCACTAGAATGTAATTTTTCACCTTTGGAGGTCAGTAAGCTATTAGACACTACCCACAAAAGTAAAACAATGTGATCATCAGTCTTTTCGTCTTTTTAGTCTCTTTATTTGCCAGCTATCAGTAGCTGAATCTCTTTGTTGAACCTTCTGAGGGTGTACATGCTTTCTCATGGGCTGGTGACAGGAGAGGCCAGTTTCAACACCATAATGACAAAAGAAAATTCATCCATTTAAAATGCAGAGTCCAGTGTTAGAACAGTTGCTAAAGTTGCAAGATGAGAGTGGTGGACTCAAAATATTATTTATTTCATCCCTTCAAATACTTAAGAATTTTTAGGCCAAGGAAGTAGACTTTCCTGAAAAAGAGTGTGAAAAGAAAGGGAAAAGACATTAGATGAATGTTTTTAGAGACTGGACATCATCAGTCTGGGTATTGCAACATGAGACAAAATTAATAGTAATTTTTGGTGATGTAGCTTCATTTCAGAAACACACTACTTCTCTGTATATTTCAGCCTATCTATTTTCTCACCTAACACAAGTGAACTCTCCTAAAATATCTCTTTCAATGATCTGGGTATGACCATTTGGAAAAAAATGCCAAAATGGTGTGCCCTAAGTATATACAAACTTGTTCAGTTACACAGAAGGTCTAGGATGTGAAAGGATTCTTCCTGAAATTGTTACCATATGAGTGACTACAGCAGAAAGAAATTCCTTTTCCCATTGTCGTTCACTGAAATGGAACCAGGCTGGAATAAAAGGATAGACAAAATTATTGTATGTATTTTTGGAGACTAAAATTACTAATGCCATAACAGACCTGGCTCATATTTGCTGCCTATACAGTCAGGTGATGTTACAGCAACCTCCTGGGCATGCATCTTCCCCATCATTCTGCATTCCTTCTGAGGCTTCATCTGTCTGTGTAAAACCCAGAGTTGATACCACTGTTGAAAGAAAGTGAAATGTCAGGAAGTAAAATGGTTGTGATCAGGGAAGAGAATGTTGGGATGAAAGCTTATTTAGCAATTGTCCAATGTCATGGTAAGAAGGGGTTTTCGTTAATTTGTGCTACAAAAAGCTGTCATTTTATCTCACTAGTGCTCTGTAACATACGGCTGTTGCTTCACATTGTAACATCCCATGTTAGAGAGAGCACAACTATTGCCTTTTGCTCTCTGTAGGGCTGTTACCAGCTGAGCAGCTCCAAGTAAATAGCATGCAAAGCACCAATAGCAGTGTCAGTACTGCAGGGTATTCCTTGGGCTTCTGCTGTATCCCATGATACACATTGAATATTACGTTGTGTTATGAAAGCATGTATACTTTCTAGCCTCAATAAATACTTTTTCCATATAACTTCCACAGATTTTTTAATGGTTTGATTATTGTCCTACTATTACTGAAAACTGGTTTTGACTATTTAAAATAAAATGTCTCTTGCCTTTTCGGTCTGGAGGTGTCTGACATGCAAGATTCACAACGTCAAATGGGAAGTTTACTAAAGGAACTCCTTTGAAAATATTTGTCACAATAGGCAGATGTTTGGCACAATATTTGAAAATATTTGTCACAATAGGCAGATGTTTGGCACTAGATTTTAACATCCAACACTGAGAATATTATATTTTCTCCCCCTTTGTGAGACACAGAATGGTGTGATTAATATTCCATTCTGTCTTGTTAATGAATTACTTGCTGGCTGCACTGTTAAAGGAAATAACCATTTTCCTAGATGCATTTCTAGACTTAAGTATCTTTGGGTGAATTTTAGTACTCCTGACAGTAAAGAGCTGCTGGCACAAATCAAAACCTGCAATAAAAATCATACAGAGTCAATGGTAACAAATTTGTGTAAAAACACTCTGGGCAGGCATATATATTATGTTGCCTCTAGGAGCTGTCTGAGCTGTTCTTTCCATAGGAACATACCAGTAAGGTTTTGTTTGCTTGTTTTATAAGGCCCCAGTTGTTAGCTCTTATATCAAGCTGCAGTAAATTATTTGATGCTGACATCCAGGTTCCCTTGAGGATCCTTGTATCATATACTTCAAGCCAGAAGAAAATACAAAATTACTTTTCACTAGTATGTTGCCAAAGTGGGTGCAGCTTTGTAGAACACGTTGATCTTTGTGACAACTAATTATAAAATAAGAAGGTGGTAATGTTCCCAAATATATCAATGTGCTCTCTTCTGTATTTTATTCTTTCTTCTTTCCATTTCTGAATTTAGTCCTTTTTTCCTCCTTTTTCTCCTGTGCGACATCAATAGCATGTCATTGTTGAACCATGAAATTTCTCCTAATTTGTTTTCACCTCTTCTTGGTGTCCTTGTACATCGTGTTCTTACAGTGCACTTCTCTTCTGTGTTGCTCTTTCCCTCTCATCTTTCAAAAATAACTTTTACGTCCAAAGTATCATAACTCTCTTTCGTCAATTTATTCCATCCATCACATGCTATATTCCTGTGTTCTTTCAGATCCCTATTTATACAAAATGTATAAAACTCGATAGTATAAAGAGCAGAAACAAAAAACATTGGTCAGAGCTGAAAATAAAGGATAAACAGATCAAGTTCAGGACTCGTGGGAAAACTGGCATTTTTTATGTTCTCAGCAGTAATGAGATTGAATATTCATTCCTTCTTCTAATTGTCTGATCCTGTTAGTATTATTCATTGGGAATATCCTGTTAGTATTATTCCATAATTTTTTAAATTAATTTTCATTTTTCTTTTTCCCAGAAAGGACCAAGTGAAAAATGCCCATTTGGAAAAAAAGCAGCTGGTGGTTTTGCTGGAACTCATACTACTCCATATAGAGACAGCAAAAATGTGCAGATTTTTCTTCAGTTTTTATTCCCTGTTGCTCATTAAATACTGTGCTTAAATGGAGACACAGGAGTTGTCTATTGATAGGCATTAGAGGCTAGGGTTATACAGAATTACACTTTTCCTTCTGATATTTAGGGATCTACCTCTCCCAAAAGAGCTTAAGTTGTGAAAAGGGTAAAGGGACATACCTGGAGGGGATTCCTACCTGACACAGCAGAGTTAACTTGGCCAGTGAAGCCCACACACACTCCCCCCACACCCTGCACATTCTCATCTTTGCCCCACAAGCCTTAATGATACTGTAATCCCAGATTTTAGTTGGTGCCTTTATAATTAGATGGAACTTCAGAGAACACTTCCTTTTATCAACAGTAAGATAGTTGCAAAGTAAAAACTTGACTAAAAATTTATCCTGAAGTGGCTGAGCAGTAAAACTTGATGATGATTGTAGGTCCCTTCCAACTGAACTATTCTATTCTATTCTAGTCTATTCTATTCTATTCCCATATAATAAATATACATATATTTAAATATATTTATTGCTTTCATTATTTATGATACATTGAATAAATGTATGTAAACAATGTCTCATTTTGGTTATACTTTTCATTCATGACCCACATGGATTCAGTAGGAAGCACTGCACATACAAACTTGATAAAAAATATAATATTTCTCAAAATTACTGTCCTGGCTATAAGCTTTTAGAACAACATCTTATTGAAGAAAATTATAAGTACTTGGGCCACACTGTACTTTGTCTTGATAACTCTGTACTCTGAAAACACATCTATGGTGTTGCTCGTGATATTATAGTTTATGAAACACAATATGCTTGTGTGCAAAATGCCAATACTTAATGGTGTGGGGGACTTCTTCTTATTTTTTACCTGAAAAAGACTGACAGCAAGATTTTGTATGGTAGGTGCCCTGTTTTCTGTATGATAGTGAAGTGTATCATACTTTGTCAGTATCAGATATCAGTAAAGTATCAGAATAAAAAAAATTAGTACAGATTACTTTGTTGATTTACCAGTATATAGAAAACCATGATGGCAAGGACAAGGACCATGTGGCCTGTCCAACCAACCATATTATTTCTACTTTGTTCACTGCTGTCTGATAAATTCTTTTTTTAAGAGGTATAGAAAAAAAGTTAATGTTTGCATGTCTTATTTATCTTAATCTGTCCTTGGGCACGTAAAGATCACTCTTTGCTTGGGTTGCAGAGGTTGTTTTGTTTTGTATTGTTTTTTTCTGCTTCAGCACTGGTATTTCATCATGATACAATGTTCTGTTCAGCACAGGAACTGTAGGCAGCCTGCTTGAGTTCTGGGTGAGCACAGCCTGTTTCAGAGACAGTCTATTCTAATATTACTGTCAGATTGCATTGAAAATAATTATGTAACTGCCATTCCAAAAATAATGTAATCGAGAGACATCAATGAAGAACAACGTGGGAGGCAAATAAAGCTAGAGAGTAGCAATTCTGAAAATTTCCACAATCTTTCTTAAATACAAAACAGATGTTTGGTAAGAATGATGGAATGTTTGCTGAGACTTAAATATATGAAGATAGATTTATTTGAGTTTTTAAGTCTCTTTAGAGCTTCAGATTCAGAATTAAACATTCCACACATTATTAACTCATCAATGTTGTTCTACCTTTTCCCCAGATTTAAATGCTAGTGATGTGAGGAAATGTTACAGGTTTGTTGTTCCATGAGAAAGCTTTCTGGTAATTAGTAAAAAAAATAATTTCTTTGTGTTGAAGTTTTCATATTCATAACATAATTTAGGAAGTTGATGTATTAGTAATACCATAATTTCACTGAAATTCAGTACAATGTACTACCATAAATGCTTCAGGGCGTTCGTCTGGATGCCTTTCTATTTGCTTCAGCTTTTAATATCTAGGAGGGTAAAATCTGATTCTGCACAAAGGGTCAACAAAATTATTCATTGAAGCTCTTGAAGAACTGTGGACAGCTGTTCTCATTCTATGTGTTACAAGTTTTGGTCCTTTTCAATTAAAGCTGTGATTGTACATATAAGAAGATATCACTCTTGTGGCCCTCCTACTTGTAGTCACAGCCATTCATTTAATTTTCTCCCTTGCTAGTGATTTTCTACAGTTGTGCCACTTCAGCTGTTTACCCACTCAGTAATGAGATCTACAAACCAGTTTGTCTATTTATATATATCTATATATCTATTAATGTGCTTATATAAACAGTTTGTATATTTATCTGTTGTTTATATATATTTCTGTTTCATAAAATACATATTTTCCCTGATGGCAAAACTCATTGAAAAGATTCCTGCGGCTTTGCACCAGTTTATCATTCACTTGTTTGTGTTGTGATGATAAATGTTTTTTGGTGTAAAATCAAACAGATTTTAAAAAATCCCTCTGAAAGGATGATGGTGTAAAGCTTTTGCATCTCACTGTGCTGCAGAGGGACTCCTCTGTAAGTGTCAATTATTTTGCCTGAGATCAGCTTGGTTAGTGCTTCTATAGTGTATAGCCCCCATCACTGTGGGCTACAGAGAGAACTCAGACCATCAAACGTCCAAGCAATAGACAAGTGTTTGAATTGTCTGAAAAGTTTTGAGTTTTTTTTAAAAGAAAATAGTGTCATGTTCAGGAACATAAAAGGAAAAAAAATAGAGATTTGCTATGATTTTTAGGGTTTTGTCAGTCATTAAAGGGCTGAAGGAAGTCTACAAACCTAGAACCAGATTGCCCCATGCTTAAACCAAGATCTAGTTAACTAAATTCCTGAGGTAATCTCTTTGGAAATCTTGGAAATTTTCTACCTCCCAATAAGATATTTTAATGGATGATTAAAAGGGGTGAAAACATAAATGAGTCAAGAATATCAGATTTTGAAAAGAGTGTGGTCTTTTTGTCTCCATGTTATGGATACTTTCCCACAGCACATGTTCAAATCTTCAAAATGAAGCTAGACAAAACAGATCAAGGCTAAACCAAAATGTTAAGCCAGATCCAAAAGAGGTCTGAGAGTTTTTCACCACAATGTTGTATTATATTAGAGGCAAGAACTGTTCTTCCCTTTGTATTTGTTCAGTTGTGAGAATCATGAAAAGCCAGTAAATTGTATGTACTAGACAGTGGCTAGTTACACCTACTCTAATCTCACTGGGATTTTCCCCATTCTAGGGAATTCCCAGGAGTGGAGAAAGCAAGTTTTGTTCAGTGATTCAAAGAGAACAGAATCAAAGCTAAATTCTAGAGTCTTACATTAGATTGCTTTTTATTAAGTCAGTTTTAAATTCAGTATTTCTGCTGCTATTTTCCTACCCCTGATCATCTTCACCTCTCTTCAGCAATTAAAGAAATCTGAATGTTTCTTTTGATACTATTTAAATACTAGTAATTTTAAGCATTTTTGGTGATATTTAATCTAATGTAGAAATCTCTTCCCTCTGAGTTGCCTGACAAGAATATTGTTGGGACTTTTTTAGAGAAAAATATTCACGTGCTTTGCTATTTTCCTTTCTCATGTATGCCATTCTCTGCAATGTACCGATACTCTCAGCTTTTCCATATATCTAATGAGCTAAGTATACTGTACTACTTAGGCAAACCTAGCAACAGAGCATTAAGTGTTTTCAACACAAAGTAGCATCAAGTGCAAGTCCCAGCTGCAGCTCAGGGCAGTCTGGCTGTACTGCTGCCAGCAGAGGCTCTCCTGCTCCTCCCTTCACAGGCCCACCTTGGCTGCTGGATAATGAGTTGGATGAATGCACTGATCCAAATGAAAATGACCCTTTGAACAAAAATGTTTTGAATTAGGAAGCTCTGTAAATAAAAGCAATAAAAGCAGTGCTAGAGAAATAGTGGGGAAATGCTGTGAGAAGAGGGCATGGCTTCACATCAGTTTAAGCTGACAATAATAATACATCTTTTTAGTTTTCATGTGTTGAAAACAATGAACAAACAGTGGTTACGTGTGAAGAATCAGAAGCAAACCATGATTCATTTCAGGATTAATTTATGCAAATTCTGCATAATATGTATCTCTCCCTTTCCCCTTTTTGATACTGTCTATCTCTGTATGTGATTTAGTCATATGCTTAGAGGGGAACTTTTTGAGAAAACCCAGAATATTGGGAAAGGTGCACTCATGACTCAATACATTGTGCTTTCACCTCTGATTCAGTGCTTCAACACTGTAGTAAAGGGTTCTGTTCTGGTTTTAATGTCATCCCTCCAAAGGGATGTCTGTCCTTAAATACAAATACTAATCAGCTCTAGCCTCTATGGGAACTCGTGGCACTGCTGGAAGAGAGGATTGAAGTTACTGCAGTGGTAGAATACTTATGTCTGTGCCTTTATTCATCCCAAACCTCTGAAACATAAGTGTAAGTAAGATTCTTCATTTGTCTCAAACAAATGTGGGCAGCATTCCTGTGTGCTTTACATTTAAATATTGTTTTGTAAAAACTTGGTTGAAATTATGAGGGAGGATATTCCTTGCTTGTGATGTCCAAAGTAATTCAAGATGTTTCAGTCTGAACTTTCCTCTATAAACATGATTCAGTTGTACTATGCACAATTTGCAAAACATGCAGTGATTTTACTTTACTTAGAATGTATTATGAGTTTTCAAGTTCAGTTTCTGATTGTTTGTAAGACATAAGAGCTCAGTATCCTTTGCACCATTTATCCTCTCAAAGGTGAGCAGAAATTGTCATGTAAGCAAGGAGGAGTTTGTTGAATAGTAACTTATATTGGGTTTTTCAGGTCAGTGTTTTCCAATTACGTCAGAAGTTGTAAATGGCTTTGCAAAACATTTTATGTAACAATTCTGAATGCTCATGTGACATTTTTTCTGATTAACTTATTTAGCCTAGTTTTGGAGTAACATTAGCTGTTTCATCACTTTTAGGCTATTTTGGGTATTCTTTGTGACACCATGAATAAGCCAAGAATTTATAGGGTTTCTTAATCATACAGATTAGTCATCACTGCCTGCTCATAAAAGAAGCCTGAAATGCTCATTAAAATTGTCTGATGTGAATCAAAAGTTAGTATAGTTGCAGAATTAAATGATGAGAGAATACCATTATATTAGCAAAGAAACCTGTTTCAGGAGTACTGCTTTCAGTGAAAGTTAAAACTGCCTACATAGATCAGTATAGATATCAGATCAGATATATAGATTAGTATATATCCAAATTTGTTTCATATGAAAAATAAGAATGGGCTTCTACAGGCGAGAATTGGTCTGGAATGATTGGCAATCATGCCTAAAATGAAGTACAGTGAGGGTTTGTTTGTAGAGAACTACAGGAAGTTGCTATGTGTTCTTGCTTGGTCTGTTTTAGCTTATTTTAAAAATTGAGCAGTTACAAATCACACTTGCACTTTATCCTTTGCCCTTTGTCTTGTACCTTTCCATCAAAGCAATAAAAGAGGTCATTTCCCTGTCTTCCACAAGCTGTTTGAACCCCACAGGCAGTTGTTATGCCATGCTACTTGAAACACTGAGACCAAAATTCTCGTCTCACCAAGCCTGTTTTTTCACCAGTGAAATTATGATGCTTCCACTGGAGTTGCAGGTTGATGCCAACATAAAAGAGAGAAGAATCAAGTCATAGTCTGGCCACTGTTAAAACAACAATATTTATGGTTGAACGTACTTGAATATGAACTCTGAGCAATGCTATTAGGAGATGTGTGCTGGAATCACGAAAATTTATAATCTTTGCTTAATATTCTATTTAGAATAAGCTATAATCTCTAAAAAAAAACAGCCTAAGGAAGAAAAATGAATTGAGAATTGATGCCATTTTCATACTGCAGAATTTAAATGAGAAGACAGTGTGAACTGGTGGATTAAGCTGATCTCTCTTTTTGGTTTTGCCCCTGGCTTCTTGACTGACCCAAGGCATGAAAAGGCAAAATGCATTGACTAAGTTCTATACCTGCAAAACAGGAATAATTATGTTGTTCTGCTTTTTAAGGTGTAGTGAGATGTGTGGATGAAAGGAACTATACAAGAGGTGCTATTTGTTCCTATTACCAAAGCTGGGTGAGACATCTTTCCTTACTGAATGGTGCCTAATTTTAGAGGTGTGTGTGCAGTACCCTGGCAGTAACTGAAGAGGAGCTTCCTCAGCTGAGTCTTGTGGCCTTCATTCTGTGGTCCACAACTGTCTCTTGCTTTGGCGTCCAGTGGTGAAAATGGTGATAAATTACAGAAGTTACCATTAAGGAATATTGTTTATGTATTACTATTTATTGATACTCTTTATTGTTGCAACCTTGTCCCTGAGAACGTAGAGTTACTCATTGATAAAAACAATTTCCTGGATGCTGCTGTGGGTAGTTTTAACTTCACTGTATTAGGAGCTTAGCAATCATTTCCAGATATATATATATATACATACAAGGTAATAAGTGTATTTTTAAAAAGCTTTTGTGTTTTTATTGAAAATGGTTTTAAACATTTCACAACAAAATGTTCCTGGCTCTGAATCTCTGGAAATGAGTGCTGTGAGGTATATGTGTGACTCTTCGGGGGTTTATCTGTGGCCACCCACACCAAAGAAACCTGGTGACTGTGTATGCTATCCTAAAATCTGGTGTGCTGTGATAGTGAGTGTCTCTGGTAGTGTGGCTGCATCCCTACCTGCATCTCTCTGGAAACTATAACTACTGATGAAACACAGACCTGTAACAACTCCTTCAAAGCCAAAATCCTAATTTCTGGGAGTCTGGGACTTGTTTGACTTTGCTAGTTTCATTTTAGGTTTTCTTGACTTTCTACTGATCCTAAACCTTTGGACTGAAGAAACTGAAAATTAGAGGGAGAAAAAAAATGTTTACTTTTTCCCGAGAATTTTCAGTAAATTAGACTGTGCTCTGTCATTAGTTCTGTAAGATTCTGCAAACACCCATATGCCCCAGAAGGTGCAGCATAAGCTCAAAAAGTAATATATACATTCTTCATATCCTTTCAAAAAACAATCTGTAGTGATTGCCTAATGCAGGAGCATAGAATCATAGAACATTCAGGGTTGAAAGGAACTTTAAAGATCATCCACACACAACCTCTTCTGCCATAAGCAGGCACACTTCCCATTAGACCTAGGCCTTATCCAACCTGGCCTTGAACACTGCCAGAGCTGGGGCATCCACAACCTCCCTGGGCAACTTGTTCCAGTGTCTCACCACCCCCACAGTGAATAATTTCTTGTAATATCTAACCTTTTATTCTGAATTGGAAGGCTGGCAATTTTCAAAGAGTCACAGAAGAGTTGAAGTTAGAAGGGACCATAGTGGTCCACATCTGTTCCAAGCTCCCTGCTCACGCAGAGTCATCCTAGAGCATGTGGCCCATTGCATCCAAGCATTTCTTAAGTATCTCCGTTGAGGGAGACTTTCTGGGCTCAGTCACTCATGCAGTAAAGAAGTTCTTCCTCATGTTCAGGTGGGAAGTTTCTGGGCATCAGTTTCTGCCCATCTCCTCCTGTCCTATTGCTCAGCAGCACTGAGCAGAGCCTGGCTCCATCCTCCTGGCACTCTCCCTTCAGATACTGACAGACTTTGATGAGGTTCCCTCTCTGGCATCTCTTCTCACGGCTGACCAGGCCCAGCTCCCTCAGCCTTTCCTCATACGTGAGATGCTCCAGTCTCTTGATCATCTTTGTCACCCTTGGCTGGACCTGCTCCAGGGGCTCCATGTCCCTCTAGTCCTGAGGAGCCCAGAATTCAGTTTTTGAATTTTGAAGCTGCTGTGAGATTTATTGGTAAAATGATGTTATAAATTGACAAACAGAGCTGAAGTTAATATCTTCATCATTAGGGTGGATTTTTCTGAATTCTTTTAGACTCCCATTCCCCATGCTTCCTTTCTATCCTGCAGACTTTGGAAACTGTCTGAGGTAACTGTTCTTGACTGAGCAAGTTGTTAGTATGCCATAGAATGCCTTCTCTTTCCACGTGTTGTGAACTTGTTTGTAGCATAAGAGATTTTAAAATTACATTTTTAGGCCTGGTATCTGGAATGCATGCCTTGAGAAGGCAGAAATTTTGGTTGTCTGATTGTTGAAAATGCATCTTTGGGTTATGTATTTTAATAAAAATTACAAAAGTCAGGTAGTCTTTGCATTCTGAGAAATTCTACCCCACAGTCTCAGTGGCATCTTTTATTCTTTTCAACTTTTGTTTGAGATAGCAAAGCATCTGGTAAGGTTAACAAAACTGCAGTTTTGTTTTGTTTTTTTCCAAAATGGAAATGAAACCAGAATACACTCCTGATGGCTTTCGGCTTATATTAGTGCATCTGGTTCTGGGCACCCATCCGCAGAAGGATGTAAATGTGATTGGACTGCATTCAAGGAAAAAACAAAATGCTGAGAAGTTGTAAAGAGAAAAACTTAAAAAAGAAAAATGTTAAATATGTACAGTATGCCTGCATGACAGCAGAGGAGAGGCAGGTTTTGGTAATGATTACAATTCTTAGTGGTGTGAACACCAACAGAGTGAAAAATTACTTAAGGATAGTTTAAGAAGGTATAATTGCATGTAATGGAATTAAATGAACTATATGTAAACTTGAGCCTAATGTTACAGTAAAAAAACCCCATGAACAGTGAAACCTATAGATTTATGGTTTATCTGTATTAAGTTAGCAGTGGAGAATGCCAGTTGGGGATAAGGTACAACTTCTGTAGAAACATGAAACATGAACAAAAGAAATGCAGTCCCTCTCTTGAGGGGACAAGAAACTGGACTGTGTGGCACATAAGGAATAAACTTAAGCTAGTGGGATGTGGAGTAGAACCCTAAAAGGTCTTTTGAGTATTTTTCAGTTTTATTGGCTGACTGTTGAGCCATTTCGGAGTATAACAATGTAACTCTTCTATTGAAGATGCTTGTTATCTGCAGTCACTAATGTATGTAAATATTGCTTTAAATTGGAATAGCCTTACTACGCGATTGCCAAAAGCTGGAGAAACTATCCTTGGACAGAAGTTTTTTGTTGGTTTTGGTGGGAAAGGAGCCAACCAGTGTGTCCAGTCTGCTCGACTTGGGGCCAAGACCTCGCTGATCTGCAAGGTAAGTACTGACTTGTTCTTCAATTACAGCTGAACTGAATGTTCATGCAAATTCCAGCAAACCTTTTGGTCACTTACCAAAAAGCTTTTGGTATGTTTTTAGCTTTTTAAAATCTCTCTCTAATTCTCTTTTCTTTTTCTTATTTCAGCTATAAATTTAAGCATGGAGGAGGCTTTTTAAGAACATTGCCAGAACCAAAACTAGTTGGCTACAGATCTGACAGAAATTGCATGTAGAGAAGTATTGCAAAACTTAGGTTGATATGCCATGGAAAAGAGAATTGGGAAGAGTTAGACATGTTTAAAATTTAAGAAATCTTGATTAGGCCTTCCTCTTTATGTTCCCCACTGTTACAGCTATCAGCACTTCATTGATGGCATTCAGGTGCTAGAAGCTATGGTCGCTCTGAAGTTTACTTTGTAGATGATTAAAAATCACTCACAAGCCAGTGACAAATTTGAGAAGGAATGTAAAAGTGCTTTGAGGGTTCAATATTATCTCATTACTTGAGTTCAAGATAACGTGATAGTATCCAAATTCTAGCACTTTTGTGTGCTATGGGATATTTTTGCCTACTTTTCTGAAACATCTGATGTAATACAGCTCTAAAGACTTGCTCACAGACCATTGGGCTGATTCAACTTGGCAGATGCTATATTCTTACAATGCTTTTCTTTGATTTTTGTCATTAAACATTATAACTTTTGAGTGATCATTACTACGGTTAAGATCAAATTTTTTCTCTCTGTAGTCTTTATTGTCTATCCTGTGCTAACTGTAGATGAAACTTCAAATTGACTGGACATACTTTGTTTTTTGCCATAGCTGGGGAGGATGCTAAATTTGTTAGATCATTGTCTGTCAAGGATTTTTTGAGAAGTACTGCAAACATTTCAAGGAAGCCTTCCTCACTGTTCTTTCAATTCAACATTTAGACTAAACAATGCTGGCTATAAATTTAAATTACACCTGAAAGCATTTCTGTGAGTTATTATCACTAGTAGTTCTACAGTGTGGGGTCGTCTTTTTTTGGCAATGTTTGCACTTCTGTCATATTGTGTATATTTGATCATCTTTGCATTCAAGAACGATCAGATTCAAGTACAAGATGAACTGGCAGTGAATTCCCTCCTAACGTTTCATGCTAAATGTTAAAGGGTTTTTTTTCCATTGCAAGTGTGAATTTTGCTTTATTTTTTTTAATGATCTAGCCCTTTGTTCAGTGCAATGGAAACATACACATTCATAATAAAATTTAGTAGCTACTATATTTTCTAAGTACTTTTCAAAACCATATTTCTGTTATTTCAGTAAAACCCATTCTTCTTTCTGTCTTTCTGTCTTTCCATCTTTCTGTCTGTCTGTCCCTCTATCTCTTTCTCTTGTTTTCTCTTTCTTTCTTTTGTGTTTTTGTTGGAGAAAATGTTAGCATTTTCTATTTTTTAATTTTGAAAGTTGTTATTTAGTTTTTAAAAATTGCACTTTATAGACTCACAATATACTATCTCATCTCATAGAAGTCTCTTATACAGTCTTATATCTGCATAGGTTAATGAGATATAAAATTCCTTGCTTAATAAACTAAGAAGAATCTGTCAAAAATGAGCTTCTACAAATAAATTATTTTTACTGCAACAAGTAATCTGAAGTATTCGGTGGTGCTTTAAGCTGGATTGCCCCTCACACACATACTCTGTTCTCAGTTACATGCTTCTGTTTTGGTCATATTTCCCAACGTTTTTTATCTAGTGTGGATGCAAAAATTACTTCTACAATCTGAAGTTAAGAAAATGGAATCAGTATTAATACTAAAGGGACATTCCATTGGGTGTGGCATCCTCTTAGCAGCAGTGTAATTTAGAGGATGTCCTCAACAAGACTGGAGATAGAGGTCTCAGATCAAGTGACAAGGAATTCTTCATACCTCAGAGCTTTAAAACACAAGAGTCAGTGTTTGGTGAGGGTTTGAGAGAGAGAAAATTATAATGACTTACTGTTATGACTAGAGATGCCAGAGCATGCTGTGGAATTTAATGTAAAAATTGTAAAAAATGTTAAAAAATTGAGTTTCAGTACTGGAAATGCAAACAGTGTTCTGTTTCCTGCCAGATGTCTCTGCAAGTGGCCACTGTTACTCTGAGTTACCAATGTGTGTCACAGTAGCAGTCAATTTGCTCTGTCCTGTAAAACAATGTACTGATGGAATAGTTACAGAGAAATGTAAAGCATTCCTTTTAGGGTACTAAAGGATCTAAGCAAATAAATTAATTGCTCAGGTTCATACAAGAACACTGTTGCAGTACTGAAAAAATAACAGTGTTCTAGAGAGATTTCAAACTCCCCTAACTATTTTCTTTCTTTTTGTCATGACCAATCCCAAAAAAATCTGTTTGGCATCCTAGAATAAGATGGTGGAGGGACATTGGTCTGAGAGACATTGTATGTGCTGAAAAACATCCTTTACTTCTGACAAACAATTTGGGATGATCTTCACTGGACATTGCTGATATTGCATATACTAAACTCTGTTTAAGCCATGGCTGTATTTGTTTCCTACTTAGAAACAGAAAGTGTTGTATTACCATGTTGTGTAGTCTTTTAAATGATCCATAAGCCAAATTTAAGTTAAAGTGCTATAGGCTAAATTCTCACTTCATTATATGAATACAGTGGTATCTCAGATGCAGGGCAGAGTATGATGGGTATCTTCAATTGTTTTTTTCCTTTTGTATTACTGTCTTATGCTTGTCTTTAGTACCTGCTTAATTCCCTAATGACAAAAAATAGTAAATGCTTGAAATAAAAAAACAACATATAAAAGAAATAAAAATTATCAAGAGGTACATGCTTTTTGGTGTAAGTAATTTTCAGGTACAGATGAGTTTGATTCTTAAGCTGCTAGAATTCTAGTTGCTATGATGCCAGCTAGCTCCCTAGCTTCCTGTGGAAAACATGATCATAAGCAGGGAAAACCCAGACTGAAAAATACTGATGTAATTCCACTTATTCTGATATGTAAAGTGTGTGACAATAATGCTTGTAGAAATGGCTTTTGTTGTTAAGAATTCAGGAAAGAAGAAATGCTATTTCAGCTCTTAACAGTGTTCTGTGGTCTGCAGACTGAGACATCTATTTTTCTGTTTGTCCAGTACTCCATCTAGGAGAGTCTGTGCAAAAGCAGAAAATATTTAAAACAATGTTATATAATTTGACATGGTCAGTAAATATGCCTTTAATCTAAACTGAGTCTAATGTGCAATACTCTTGTCTTCCTTGGGGGTAAAGCCTGAATGGAAAAATAAAGTCCTTCAAATGCACTAGGATTAACTGGGTTGGATACTGATGAACTAACGTGGAAAAAAGTCTCCAGAGGAAAGTGACCTCCATGGACACCCCTTGGAGGGCTTCCCTCCAGCATTGAGATGTCTTACGGTGAGCAAAAGTACCATGGCTGATCTCAGCTGCTTTGACAGTTGAAAAGTAAGGGATGTCTGTCTGTCAGCCATGCAGGATCCAGAGCTGAAGGAAGGAAGTTTCAGTTGAGCTTCTGGAACGAGGTTATGAAATATTTTGTTGCTGAATTGACTGAGCAGATTGTGAGATTTGTTGTAGAAGAATCATAGTAGCTAGCAAGGGAGGGAGAAGGTGATACCATCAGAGCACAGTTGTTAGGGTGCAGAGGTGAGCACAGCTCAGGTTTAAATTGCAGATGGCTGCAGTCATCCAGCCTAAAGCAGTCAGAAGAGGCAGCTTCTGACAGCCCGCCCTGTCTGGCAAACTGGGAGTAGTCAGAAGTACAAATATACTCGAATATGAAAACAATGACTAACACAGTAACCCAAGAAAATGTTGGGTTGTTTGGGGTTTTTTCCCATGTACTAGACCAATGTTCCATCTGTTTAAACTATTCTGACCTTAATTACTGTCCTCCTTTGCTGGAAGACTAGGACTATCCTTAATAATGCTTTAGAAAAATCCCTTATAGATGTTGTAGGAAATGGACATTTCAAATCATGGTTATGCAATCAAATACGTGAGAAGAAGGATCATCCATCTGTGACACTTTAAATTTCAGAATTCTGAATCAAAATGTTCAATTCTTGTGATCATTAGCTGGTACTCAGGCCTTCTCAGCTTTTTGAAGGACTGAACTCCTAAAAAGACAAATTTTTAACAACAGCCAGTAGAGGCAGCTGCTTTGTGCTTCTAGTAACTGAAGTACACCATTAGCTGTGAAGTGCTGTTTTATGAGAAGATGGATATTTGGTTAGGACTCCTCTATACCCACAACCAGGATCTTGATTTGGCTTCTACTTCTTTTTATCTCTTGCAAAAATACTTTCTGTGGCATCGGTTAGTCTTTGACACTGCTCAGATACACAACTCACTCTTGCAATTGGGAACACATGCTATGCATGCTGAAGACAGGCTGAGTGGTGACTCAAAAACTTTGTTGGCTTTATAAATATATTTTAAATGCTTTCATGGTATTAAGCAAATTAAACTATTTTTTTTTCTCCGTGTACCTCATCTCCTTTGTTCAGCTTGTGTAATGTAACAAAAAGAAATTTATATTAGTTTGAATAAACAGCAAGCAGAATTGTTTTCAGCTAAAAAGATTAATGGAACTGAAATTACAAGCTTTTTAAGTTGCTATTAAAAAAACAATAGACCATAGCTTGACTCCTTAACTCAACTTGATCTGCTGTTGCTGGATAATGCAAACAAAAAATGTTGAATTTCTAAACAGTACACTTAGTACTGAGAATTGCAGAAATTAGTAATGCTGCATTTATCATCGCTTTCTATCCCATAGACACAGTTTGATATTTTTCCACCAAGCAAACTTGAGGTAAAAAATTCAAAATACAAACTGCAATTAAGAAGGACACCAGAATTAATGTCAATGCTTTCAAATCAAAGCTGAAAAATTCAGTACATGTCCAGATTTAAAAATCCCCAGAAGTTTCAGTGTCAGAGAAGCACAGGGTTTGTACCAGGATGAAACTTGAATATTGCAACATGGGTATTTGTAATAGAGAAGGAGAAAACTGCAGAACACTGTTCTTATTGTTTTCTAATACTATTAATACATTTTAACCATTATTTCTTATTTATTTTTTGTTGATTAATAATGCAAAGGGCTTCTAAAGAATAAAAGTGTTGTATTTAAATTACAGTAGAGCATTTGGTTGTCTAAAGATAGTCTATTTATCCTCTCACCTTTCTGTAAAGAAAACCCATTATTTTATCTTTTGTACAGGTTGGGAGTGATTCATTTGGCAATGATTATGTTGCTAATTTGAAGAAGAATGGTATTTCTACAGGTAAAATTTTAGTTTATTTTGTATTATTTTTGAACTTCAAAAACTGGTGGTGAAGGATTTATTATTGTTTTACCTTATTAGATATGTTTTACCATTTAGAACTATGAATAACTGTTTTGATGCAGCTGGCAGGAATGAATGAATATGAGAGAGAATATGGGTACTCCTGAAATCAGCTGTACCACTAAAAATAAAATGTAGTGTTATTGCCTCTAAATCTCAGATGATTGCATCATTGCAAGTCACCTGAAGATAGCTTGCTGTTATGCAATTGTTTAGTCTGGCATTAATTATAATAATGCCTAGTGAGAAATTTAAAAATTCATTCTGATTACTCATTCTCAACTTCACATTGTCAGAGGAGGGATGGAGTGGAAATTCAATGGTAAATGCAGTACATTTCACCTTTGCTTTGTGAACCGACCCATGCAGTCATTTGAAAGACTGCAGCTGATGTTAGCACACATACATACAAAAATCAATGTTAAAAGGTTTTCAGAAAAAGGGAAAATGAGGCATCCACAATATTCTATTATCTTTTACCTTTGTAAAACCAATTCCCTCTCTACTGTGCATTGCTTAACTATATGATCACTTTTTTGTCTACACCATCCTTGTCTCCTTTGGAGTGGACAAGGTTGGATAGATGTAATCACTAAGTGGCAATTCAATATTCTGTTTATCTCTTCTGTTTAATGTGCAGCCACAAGCTTAATCTACAGCATTATTCAAGTCCTGCCTTAAAGACAAAACTATCAGTATTTTGTGGGCCTTTTTAATATGCTTATCAGTGTAGCATCTAAATATTTCACAAATGTATATATAGGTTTATTCATTGTGTGTCTTTCAAATTAGGCAAGAAACCAAGCAAGGATGCCATGAAAACAGTGTCTGTTACTGTACAGTTCTGAATGTCTCCAAAGCATGACTACCTCGTGTCTTTGATGGTGTAAATGAAGCAATTATAATGCATATGCCACAAAGAACCTTAATGTTTTCTGATTTAAATTATTGATCTTGCAATCTTAACATAATTTTTAAATAATCTTTATAGCAACAAAAGAAAAGTGTAGGGAAAATATTCAGAAATTCCATCATATTGCAGTTCATTGATACCTAGGTAGATCAGTTGAAGGCTGGAATGTTTAGGTCCAAACTCCCAATTTCTGCTGATTGAGTTAAAAATATCTCAGAATTGTGTTTGATTGTCACCTCCTCCATTGATCAGCCCTGGAGAAAAACAAGATATACTGCTGGTGATGTTGATCCTGGATCCTAACTTGTTTTCCAAGATCTGGAGGCAAGGGTGATTCAGTGTGCTCTGAGGTTTTTTCTCTTATTTCAGTCATGGGCTTTTTGTCCTGGTTTAATCATTTTCTAGCATATCCCTGTTGTTGTACATAAGGATACTGGGTACTGGATGAAAATCCTTGGGGTAATGCCAGTTCTGCCAGCTCTCATAACTTGGGTCCTTGTTGTATGTCTTCACGTTGCTCTTCTGTTTCCTAGCATATCAGCACACCCCTTTTCTTTCCAATTCCAATCTGTTTTGTAATTTTCCCCTTCCCCTGTGTTTTTGTCTTCCACAACAAACCAGCTGCCAGTGCTGCTCAGACCATTTAGATCTTTATTGATCTGTTGTTCCTTTTCCCACATTTGAACCGGGCAAATTGCTGCTCGTGCTGCAAGAGCATTGAGAGTACAGAAGACACACATTCTCTGCTTTCAGCTCTAGTGTGCAGACAGAATTCATGGTGAAAAGAAGCTGTAATTGTAAGGGAAGTCCTGCTCTGACCCTGGTAACTGAGCTAGACAAGGGTACCTCCAGGGCAAGTACCTGCAATACTTCAGCAAAACCAGATGAGCATGATGTAAGGTGTTTTTTCTGCCTTCTTCAAATTGGAGCAGATTGTTAAACTGGCCACAAAGGCACATCTTGAGAAAGAAGCCCACTTTTGCCCAGCATTAAATCCAAGTTCTACAATGTTAGAACACCAGAGCTCCTTAAACAAAAAGTCACCAGAATTTGTCTCAAATGGAATAGTAGATTTTTCTCTAATACAGTTTTTGGAGAAGAAAAAAGAAGCCCTCAACTTTTTGGTCAGTTTTCTGCTACACTGGTACTGATTTCTACTATCAATTTCCTATTATTAGTTGGTATTTGACAAATTTGCTATCAGCTGAAAACAGGTTCTTATAGTAGGAAATATGGAACAATCTTTCTAACAGACAGTGCTGCCAGCATGATGTTAATTTCTCTGAATAATAATCCAAAGAGGATACATATAACCCCACCACTGCCTTTGTAGCATTAGTTAATATTGCTGCTGAAATGCAAATCTACACAGAATGAGATGCTGGGTTGTTTTAGTATTTTTGTTTTTCTTTAGCCTTGACTCTATTGTTTCATTGGATAAAAGAAATATTTCCAAGTAGGAGTAGAGTGCTTGAGAAGGCTGTATAAATAACATGCTTTCTCTAATTCAGAGATGTAGCCAAATTAAAGAACGTTGGACTCGTATTTCGTTTTGTGGGTGTAAATTAACACTTTTTGTTGTTGTTAGCTTCTCTGGCATTGTTGCACATGAAAGAGTAATTAGCATTTTTAAATTGCTGGAGGTTATGGGTTCATTTTAGATTTAATTCAATTAAACTGTGTCACATGCTATTGGTTGAAAGTAATGTATTGAACTAGTGCCTGCTCTAACTTTTCCCTTTCTTAGCATTTGTAGGTCAAACTACAGATGCTGCTACTGGAACTGCTTCAATAATTGTCAACAGTGAAGGTACATATTTCTGCTCTGAATTGTCCTCTTTGTTCTGCCTTTTCAGCCATAAAAGAAACCTTTGACTTGTCACTGTTAATTGTGGATTTTTTTTTTTCCTACATTTTTCTTTTTTTTCCCAAGATTTTATTCACACTTTATTGCACTTCTGTTTATTGCAGGCAGAGTAGAATTTGGTGCCTAAAAGCAGCAGAATCAGATGCTTAAATTAGCAGTGTGATACCCATATTTCAATCAGCCAGCTGAGCTATCTAGTTTACATTCCTGAACATGCAGTGTATTAGAAGGTTAAAGCTCTCCTTTTCCACGACAAATTACCCAGGACTTTTACTGTAGAATTATTTAGGTTGCAAAAGACCTTTAAGATTATGGAGTCCAACCATTAACCCAGCAGTGCCAAGTCTACCACTGAACCTAAGTGCCACATCAACTTGTCTTTTCACTACCTCTAGGGCTGGTAGCTCAGCTGCTTCCCTGTGCATCCTATTCCAGTGCTTGACAACCCTTTTAGTGAAGAAATTTTTCCTAATATTCAATCTAAGTCTCCCCTGGTATAACTTCAGGCCATTTCCTCTGGTCCTATGAGGGAAATGTTTGCCTCCTCAGGACACCAAGTCAGTCATTATGCTCTCAATCAGGAAAAGGACTTGTCCTCAGTATAAGCAGAAATATTTCTGTTGATCTTGTAATTTTACCACAAATCTTGATTTCAAGTTGCATCTGCAGTGATGAGTACACAGTGAAATGGCATTTTTTTTCCATGCTAGTTTTCCTTAGCCTATGCCTTTGCTCTTATTTTGCAGAGGAAGAAATAAAGATTTGGCTTGTTTTCATATTTTTTGTTAAGACTGCTAAACTATCCTCAGAAAACTTTATGTCTTTTCCTCAAGCATAATTTAATCAGCCAGCTGATCAACCTAGTTTTATATTGTCCTGAACACACAGTATATTAGAAGGTTAAAGTTCTCCTTTCCTACTGTGACTTACCCCTCACTTTTACTATAAATTCAAGGTTGAAAAAGACCTTTAAGATCACCGTGTCCAACCATTAACCCAGAAGTGCCAAGTCTCCCACTAAACCACCTATCTAAGTGCCAGATCTACATGTCTTTTCAAGCTATTTCCTCAAGCAATTGAGAGCCCTTAAAAAAAGTGTGTCTGGATCAAAATATAGAGCTTAGGACTGATAATGTTTATGCAAACATAACAAATTAAGTGTGATTGGATTAGTTCACTTCTGGAGTTGCTAAGAGGCTTCATTTGAACAGTTACCACAGCTTAGCTGACACATCAACTTACCAAGCTTCTATGTAACCTGATGGTTGTACATTGGGCTACAGCTCAAAATGGGAAAGGAAACATAGCTATTAACTCACGCAGCAAAACTGGGAAGGAACTGTGACTAAAGGCAAGCCTACACAGGAATATTCAGGAAAATTAGGCAAATTAGTTGGAGATGTGAGTTTAATTTTCCCTAAGTAAGATTAATCCAAGCCTTGCATGACAGCTCTAACTCAGAAATAAGGTAAATAACACTAATACATTGGATAACCTGGATACCTGCCTGTTAACTTCCACCTCCTTTTCTGGGTTTGGATCAGCAGGTAGATTACACAGCAACTCTTGACACTTCTTATGCTGCCTACAGTCACTATGGCCATTGTAAACAGTGGGAATTCCAGTAGTGTTCCTGGGCCTCACTGTTTTGTACATGTCTTGCACTAAGCTTGCTGTCCAGACTAGTAGAATAAGAACCAGTCTTATAATTTCCCAATTCATATGCATGGCCAGCTAAGATAAAAACAGTCTAAACTTGAATGAACAGAGGATGATCTGTTAAAATTTTACCACCAAGAATTTTTCTGAAGGATAAGGAACAAAACAATCTTGTGGATGTAAAACCTTATTAGCACCAGGAAAGGGACATGGATGTTTGGGGCCATGAGGTTCACAGTGGGCTATCTTACATCTTACAGTGTCAGTGTGAAGAGTATATGACAGTCTTGTGATTCACATAGTGACATGAATAATGCATAAAGTCATGTAGTTTGTGCCTCTGAGTAACTGAAAAATCATATGCTAAGTTAGCACTGGCCTCAAATTTAATTTAAAATCTAGTAGAAGAGTAAACCTGGTCAGAACTATGCTCTAAAGCAAACAGATGCACAGAATTGGTAATGGTTCTCGTTGTTACTTCTCTCAAAAACCATCTGGCGCCTGAATTGAGTAAATTGCAGTAAAATTGCAGTACTTATGTGCTTTGCTGTTGCAAGAGACATTTTATTTTTTTTTTTCCTGTAGAAACCTGGCTGATTTGACCTAAGCAGGCGTTACAGCAGTTTTCAAAGGGCTTGTCTACACATGCATGTTTTACTGCAGTGGCTGTGCTGGCATAGCTGAAACACCACAGCACTCAATGGACTGATGTAAAGTAGTTTCTGCTAGTTCAAATTGTACCTGAAAGGGAAGCATTTGAAGTTGGGGTTGGTGATGCTGTTTTGTGTTAAGATGAGGGACAAATAAAAACCATAGCTATCATCTCTTTAAATTGACAAGTTTTCGTTGCTGTATTGTTACACACCTAACCTTCCCTTCTTACCAATTCTTTACATGTACTGATACTTGGGAAAAATACCAACCCAAACCAGCTGGGAAAAATCACAGGAAGAAGTAGGACATATAAAAGTAGAGGGTATATGATGCTCTGACGTATGAGTGAAGGCAGAGCAAAGAAAAGCTGTAGAGATCAGAGTCAGATGAGGCTCTGAAGGAAATCTTCCCTGATGTTGCCTCTGTCTGTCTGACTGGCACTGCAGAATTTCTTGGAAGTTTTTGACTGGTTACTGAATTGCACAGGTATAACTCACCCACTATTGTAATTGGCAAAGTGCTAAAAATTGGAAAATATCAGGCACATTTGATAATCTCAAAGTTGATTATATTCTGTGACAATACAGTATAGTTTCAATAAAAGGTAGAGGTTCAATCTCTATTTTAATGCAGAATGGTAGAGGGATGCTTAACGAGTTTATAGAGCTGCACTGAAAAATGTGCAGCCCACAGATGCTGCAAAGACCTCTGGGCTGGTCTCAGAAAGCTGTGCAGAAATATTTCTGGGATCTTGTGTTCCTTTCAGTTGTTCTCTTTTATGCTGCTGCCTTTTCAGAAAGTTTTGATTTGACTAAACACAAATATACAAGGATCTTGTATATCCAAATCTGTACTTTCTCTCTTAAGGATAAAAGCTGGTACATCCAGCTGCTTTTCTTAACGCATTTTCTTTGAGGTGCATCACAGACCCAAGGTTCTGTTTCCCCTTTCAGTCTGCCTTCTTGCCGCGAGCTCTGTCACTTAGCACACCTTCTGCTAGCAATGTGATATTGGATGGTAAGAGCTCCATAAAGCGATGATGTGTTGTACTTTTACACAGACATGTAGTGAGGGAAAAACCCTCTTTGTGGATCATTTTTTACATGGTTACCTCTGAAGGTTATTGCAGCTTTGTCCATATCTGGTAGTGACTGCTGATGGTGCCATTATGTTGGCCTAACTGGACTAGAGGTTTGAACAAGTCTGCCAATATTCATATTCATATTCCTAGCAAAAATTCAGTGGAGGCACAACAGAGTTTGGCAAGTCATGATTAAAATTCTCTTGATTATTGCAAGTTAGGACTTGGAGCTCACCTACACAGAACACTGCATGATAACCCTCACTTGAGACAGGCATTGTGCTGACTTTATGATAAAGTTATTAATCATTAATCAACAGTGAATAGACATTATTTTGTAAGTTGAGTGTACCTTCAGTACCAAAGCACTACTAGTAAAAAAAGGATTCAAAATATATATTTAGATAAGGCTAAGTAAATAAGGCAAACTTAGAATACATACGCCAACTTGTTTTTATTATAATTTCCACAGAGGAAAACCTTTGGTTTGCACCTTCAGGTTTATGAAGAAATGACACCTGAATTTTAAAGACTTTCTACATATTGACTTTCTTTATTAACTTGAATGTTTTATGTGCAAGACTCTTGAAAATTTCTATCAAGTGGTTGCCTAGAAATTATGATACCGTAACACACCCCAAACCTACCCTCATATTCATGAACTATGTGATTTGGCAGCACATGTTTTTCTTGTAACATTCTTTTCTGATCACAAATATAATTTTCTTCTGTGTGAATTATTAAGCACAAGCTCTGCAGCTATTGTTACAATCACACTGTTTGATCTGTTTGATATTTTGATTCATTCTAAGCACTACTGATGATTTTTAGGCTTGTCATCTAGTTTTAAAGATATTTATTGCACTGTGGTGTTTACTGATTTGACATTTGATTTTTCCACTGGCACTTCTCATCTGATGTCATCTATAAGATGACCCATGTAAAAAAAGGTCTGGCTTGAGTTATCCATCTTTCTAAGAACTGGCAGTCGCAATTTTAGAAGCCCAACTTAGAACAGTTTTTATGTATGCGGCATTTATCCTGAGTGGACCCGGTCCCCATCTGGTGTAAGCCTGTGCAAGCTTATCAGTTTCATTTAGCTGTTACAGCTTATAGCAAGTGTGAAAGTGGCCCTTAATATTCTAGCTGATGTCTGCAAAACTCAAAGTTATATAGATGTTCCCATCAAAACTGATATTTTTAGTCTAAGAAAAGAGATTTTAGAATTAACAGTAATGCAGTAAATACATTATTCTCATTCTTGGTGTGGGTAATGTTTTACCTCACTGGAGTAGTTTTAGAAGTTAGTTTAAGGCTACAGTTTAAAGCTTCACCCGGGGTTAACAGAGATACACAGACTTTTCTGGACAATAGTTTATCTCCTCCTCAAACAGATATCTAGGATATATAAGACTAAAAGAACCTCTTAAAATATTTGTCTCTTTTCCTTGTTGAAGGAACATAGAAAAACAATTTTTCAAAATTAGTTTTCTTAGAGTTTTCTACTGTGTAGGATTTTTTTTAACTTAAAAAATTATTTTATGTTGGACAAGATGAATCTCACCCCTCTTTGCCATCTGTCTTTAACTCTGTTGTCCCTGATGCTGAATTCCCATCTGATTTCCCTGGCAAGAAATAATTTCTTTCAACAAAATGGTTGCTGTTAATACAAAATTTTGTATTAATTGTGAGTGCATGGGTCCAGATTCTGCCTTCGTGCACCCCAGTGCAAGTTTGTCGTGATTGCTATCATTCAGTAAGTCTGGTATACATAGCTAAGAACAGAATGGGGTGAGGGGGGTTTTCCTCCAGCTTGGGTTTTGTCTGACTGGTCTGCTGCACCACAGTAGGTACTGCATCTCCCTGGCAGGTTTGAAAGCAGACTCTAAGTCTCTGACCTTTTGTAGTTAGGAAGAAAATCTTCAGACTGTGATCCAGTGTAGCACGGTCTACCTTGAATTTGTACATACAGGTTTAAGCAAACAGCCCCCCTTACTGCCTTGGGCCATTAGCTCCAAAGTCTGATAATAATATACATGTCAGTACAGCTAAATAGTTCAGCAGGATAATGCAGCAAGACATGTGAATAGAGTCTGAGACTCTAGGAAGCACAGAGGCCAGGCAGAAATGAAAGAGATTCTTGTTCCACTGATTCCCTGTGTTTTACTGCTTGCACTGCTGCACCCTAAAGCTATCAAAATATACGCTTGGCAAAATAGGCAAATTTGCCTTTGAATATTTCCCCAACAGGATTCAGATATCTTTGGTAACATTTACGTGTTGCAGAAGGTTTTTTGTTTTGTTTGCTTTTGTTTTTTATCCAAGATGCCCATCATTGTCTGTTGAAAAGCAGGGCGTTGGCTTTTAAGTGCTGAGGTTTTGCTTTTCATATGCAGCTGTTCTGTACCAAACCATTGACAGCAGAATTGCTTTGGAAAGCTTGGGTCCCTCCCTCTGAGATCACTATATTATTCTTTCCATTGTCCTGCTTTCTTTTTGGAATGTATTTAGGGAGAGAAGCTGTGCACGTTCTTAGTCAAAGGACTTTGAAGTCACATTCAACAAAAATAATGTATTTAAAAACATAAATATTTATTTGCAGAGTAATTCAGTTCATTACAGAATTGGTAGCCTTTAATGATTGGCAGTCCTTAAAGGAATCTTCAGCGGGGGCGGGCTGAGCCTGTAAATCAAGGAACAACTGACTTATTGAAGTTAATACCTGAGTGATTAATAATAAATTTTAATTTGAAGGCACCCATGCCTGAAGGTCTCTAAGTGTTGTAATAGAGATTAAAAAAAGAAAGAAATTGCAATAAAAGAAGGTGATTTGTGTGTCTGAAGAAAAACAAAAGAATATTTGGAACCTACGTAAATGAACCTCACCTAACTGTAAAACAAAACACAAGAATAAAAAGGATCTTAGATGTGCTTTGAGACACTGCCATGCTTCTACACGCACAGCTTTGTTTAGACTATTCTTCTGGCCACCTGTAAGAGCAGAAGGAGCTGTAGCCCACCTTCTTTACTCACCTCTGATAAAACTTTCCTAAGACACAGGCATCACCTTTCTGGGCTTTGGTGACAGGCTGGTTCTGGTTTTCATGATGATTAGGAGCCCTAACTAGAAATGTCTCAGGTAAATGGTGCAAGCCAGCTTCTCTGAAATCTAAAGAACATGCATAATTTTCTTAGCTGTGTGAAATACTTTTTGTTCCCAGCTGATGGGAAAATTAAAATTTTTATGCCATTTTTGGCATATGAATTCAGTAATCACATTGATGCTTTTCTCTTCCAAATGCTACTGGAATATTTTAGGAAGATGCAAATATCACCCTCAGCGTGTATCCACCATCTCCACTGTGACTAGTGCAGTGCTTCTTTAGAGTTCACAGAAGACACCAAAATAAGACTGGGGAATGCCCATATATTATTTTTCCCGAAGGAATTTATATTGTGTCTATTGTGCAATGTTAGTTCATTAGTACAGCATTCTTTTTGATTATCCTCTGAAATATTTGTGTATTTGAAAATGTCAGCAATGCATACAATTTTAATGGGTTTTTCTTTTTGGAAGTAAATTGAAGTACTCATCTGAAATGTATTGTAAAAAGTGCAAGGAAATGTTTTACATTTGACACTTTATTGTCAAAGTTAAAGTAAAAACCACAATATCTTCTCTTTAGGACAGAATGTTATTGTCATAGTCCCAGGAGCCAACCTGCTTTTAAATTTTGAAGACCTGAAGAGGGCTTCTGATGTCATCTGTAAAGCCAAAGTGGTTGTTTGCCAGCTAGAAATAACCCCTGCTGTTTCTCTTGAAGCTCTGAAAATGGCACATGCCAGTGGAGGTAATTTAACATAAGCCATTCTTTCTCTTTCATTTGTACTACATGAAAAATCCTCTTTATCATGCTTTCTAAATAAAGATCCTGTTGTCTATTCTGGTTTCTGTCATATTAGTTTTATTTAGAAGTGAAACAATAGCCAACAAATTCATGCTATGCTAATGAGAATTGAATTTGCTTAAAAATTTTACAGTGTTAACCTTCTTATAATCTCCCTGTATATGTCGGGTGCTGCCTTTCCTCCTGTTTTCATGCTGTGAATAAATACAGTATAATGTTGGTAGGCCAGGCACTGTGGGCCTGATTCTGCTATGATTCCAGAGCAGAACAGGCATAATGAATGCAAGTCAGTAAAGTTCCCCACACAGGAATTGAAATTACTTCAAAACCAGACTTATGCCCTCGTTCTCCCAGCACAGCAGTAGGTATGGCTGTGGTTTTTTGTATAGTAGCTGACATCCTTAAAATAAAAAAAAAAAACACAACTTTTGTATCCTAACTAAAGCTCTTGTGTGACTGGGCATGATGCCATTGCATAGACACAGTCATGGTCTGTGAAATTATTAGAAAATTGTTACTGTACTATACTTTTAAATGTAGGGCATTGTTCCTGCAGTGTAGCATATATGTAGATGAAAGCTGATATTTTGCTTGAACAGGATGGGGTTTCATTACCAACATAATGGTTTTGTTGTTTAAGTGCCTGTAATGCTTTCAGTTACTCAAGCACAATTACCACAGTATTTGAACACTAAGTAAATAATTATGCAAGAGAGGCATCTATATGAGATTTAAAAAATGTTTTTCCCTTCTATCCAGAAGATCAGGCTGGGAGAAAACAGCTCATAGCATAGTCAGTCATGCAGCAAATCAGGGATGCAACTGGGATCAGACTGCAACTGGCATACTGGAATTGTAGGCTCTTCAGTTCACCTTCTGCACCATGACCTGTTGTGCACCTGTTGCACTATATTTTTGTCACTACCTTTTATGAAAATGCCTAACAGCATTTTAATCTAATGGTTAATGGACTCTAGTTGAATTATTAATCAATATCCATGACTTATCTTGTCCATTTCTAACTCTATGAACACTTTTGGCAAGATGCTTCACACTTTTGTCACCCTCCTATGGCAAGATGCCAGCCTGTGACAGAAGAAAAGACAAGATTTTTAAAAGCAATTGAGAAAAATTCAAACCTGATACACAGAACAGACATGCAATCACTTAGCAACTGTAGACAGCACAATATATCAAGAAAAGATAGTAGTTAACTGTGGGCCAGCTGTAGTTCTGTGCTGTCAGTGTGTTATCATTGTGCAGCTCTTCTGTCAGGGAAGTTTGGTTGCTTCTGCTTTAAAACAATAGGCTACACATGTTCAAATGTCATGTGCCATCAAATCTAAGTAAACAGCTGAGTTTGTAGCACTGTAAAAACCTATCTGTAGCCAACAGTAAATTGTTAATGCAATTTCTCTTCTTTTAGCTTGCAATACCCTCATGTATTATGTAGCACTTCATGTTAGAATGTTCACTTGACTATTTTTGTGTGAAACAGATGCATACCCAGATGCCTCAAACCTCTGTTTCGATGAGGGTTTTTTGCTTGTTTTTCTTCATTCTTACTGAAAGAAATAAACAAAAGAGAGAAAGAATATGGAGACACAGGCAAGAACTCTTTGCTTCTCTTCAGTGAAGGTCATCATGATCTGTAAGCTGGAGAGGGACATCTCATTTCATGTACATGTAATTACATCCTCTCATTGTGGCACTGATAGGAAGGAAGGAAGGAAGGAAGGAAGGAAGGAAGGAAGGAAGGAAGGAAGGAAGGAAGGAAGGAAGGAAGGAAGGAAGGAAGGAAGGAAGGAAGGAAGGAAGGAAGGAAGGAAGGAAGGAAGGAAGGAAGGAAGGAAGGAAGGAAGGAAGGAAGGAAGGAAGGAAGGAAGGAAGGAAGGAAGGAAGGAAGGAAGGAAGGAAGGAAGGAAGGAAGGAAGGAAGGAAGGAAGGAAGGAAGGAAGGGTGGGTTGTGAATAACTATATGAAGTGGGTATAAATTGTAGTGGAAATCTGACTGGACAAATAAAGGTTTTTAGTGGTCAATGGTGAGAAGCTGCTGCTGCCTTCAAAAGTCTGGTTTTGGACTTCTCTAATGACAGACTCCATAAAAGATGGCTGATAATGCCCAGCATATTAATACTGTAGTGAAAAATTATCTGGAAGCACCCTCAGTTAAAGGTTCCATGTCACTTGCAAGAAACATCTATTTTTCGGATGCTTCAAGCTTTTAATCTTGGGCTACAATTTTTCATAACAGCTGTTTGTCTGTGGTTAAACTCTTTGTGATTTCTGCCAAAGCACTGTGGTTGCAGAAACCAGGCAATGGAAAATGCCTCCCACCCTACCCTAGCTTTTGAATTATGAATACCAGCTACCTTAAAATTTACTTTAGACTTGATAGCAAGGCAGCATTCTTTTAAAGATAAGCCTCCACAACGGTATGGAAACCTGCCTGATTTTAACTGTATTTTCAGCCTTTGGAAAATAAGTACCTTTCACACAGACATCAGAAAATTGTTAAGAGCTTCACAGCTAGCTTCCCCTGAGCATCTGTCCATACAGGCACTTGTCCTTTTGGGCAGCATGAGTTCCAGTGTAATTCCTGAATCTGGTTTTAGGCAACTTCTTTTATACTGTTAAGGATCTTTTGTAGGCCCAGGAAGCACAGAGCAGCAGCTTCCTAAATTTCAATACAGAAGAGACAAAGCTAGATGGGAATGCTGGTGATGGAGAGTTGATTTCAGGCAAAGGAAATATAGGAGAGATTTACTTGATTTTTGGGGGTGGCAGAGGAAGAAAGAAAGGAGAAGGTGAAAGAGGAACAAAATTGGAACAGAGATTAGGATTTGTTGAATAGAGATTGGAAAAGGGAGGTAGAGTCAGGGAGGAGGCTGTGGGCACTGAAGTGGGAACAGGAATTTTGGGCCATAAAGAGAGCAGATGTGGTGAAAGTTGAGTAAAAAAGGTTATAATTGCATGGTTCCTATGCAAGGAGGCATAAAGAATAAAAACCCATTGAGGAGAATGGATCTTGGCAAAGGGAGAGAAGTGACAAGCTCGAGGAGTAGTCCTATAGGAATCTCATAAACACAAAGCCAAGTACAAGTTGCTGCACCTGGATGGAGCAGCCCTGGTATCAACACAGGCTGGGGGATGAATGGATCAAGAGCAGCCCTGGGGAGAAGGACTTGGGGGTGCCGCTGGGTGAGAGGCTGGACATGAGCTGGAAATGTGCACTCACAGCCCAGAAAGCCAAACCTGTCCTGGGCTGCAGCCAGAGCAGTGTGGGCAGCAGGGCCAGGGAGGGGATTCTGCCCCTCTGCTCTGCTGAGACCCACCTGGAACCCTGCATCCAGCTCTGGGGGCCCAGCACAGGAGAGACATGGACCTGCTGGAGAGAGTCCAGAGGAGGCCACCAAGATCCTCAGAAGGATGGAGCACCTCTCCTGTGAGGAAAGACTGTTTCAGCCTGGAAAAGTCTTAGTGGTGACTTAATTTCAGCTTTCCAGTAGCTGAAGGGAGCCTACAAGAAAGATGGAGGCAAACTTTTTACAAAGCCTGCATTAACAGGACAAGGGGCAATGGTCATCCAACCCAGGCTATTCTCTGATTCTGTGATTCTGTGAAAGAATTTCAGCTGAAACTAAGTTCTTCAGGACGACCAAACAGATTATCCTATTCAAAAGCCATGCTCTTCTTCACAACCTGAAAGAGGATCTTAGGGTTCCTCTATCTCCCCCCATGCTCAGCAGATAGTAAATATGGGGGAAAACTAATAGTAGTGCATTACATTATGCTCATGACCAGTCTGTATTACTTAAAACCCAAGTTGGAACACTTCCAGTGCTGCTCCTGACCCATGCACATGTCAGTATGATACCACATGACAGTTTGTTTTCTAGTATGTGCTGGTTTTTTGTTTTACCTAGGGAAGTATACCTTAAAGTTTTATGTTTAAGAAAACTTCATTAGTGTTGCAGTTAAGAAAATAGGAAATGCAAGAGTTAAGGTTGCCTGTGAAACCTTAATTTGTCTCCTTTCTGCATATGTATTATGTTGCAGTCTTTAATTATGTGATCACATGCTGTTTTTCAGTGGTATGTGATCATATAATTAAAGAGTTTATTATAATACATACTGTATTGTAATAATTTAGGGGAGCCACATTAAGATTTCATTGGCATTCCTAATCCTAGGATTTTCTGACTTCTGAGTAAAAGTCTTTGTCACTTTAATACTGTTTTTAATGAGGCAGGTAGAGAGGCATGATAAAGTTGTGCAGTCAAAGGCTAAAATGTTCTAAGTGTCAATCACCTTAACTTCTTGGTACTCAGATTTCAGAAGTCTCTGTGCATCTTTGTCTGCTGGGGCCTTAACTGGGATTCAGAGATGTTCAGGGTGTCTGACTATTACATGCTATAGCTTACAGTCTAAATATGTGTTTAGCACTGAATATTTAGGCATCCAGATTGGAAGATTTGATAACTGACTATAAGGAATATTTCTGAACTATATTTCTGAACTAAGAGTGTGCTTTATTTAAAAATGATGGCCTTGTGGTTAAGACTCAAGTATTAATCATGGAATTGGCAAAGTGAAAAACCAAGGCTGCAGACCTGCTATGTAATAATGAGTAAGTCACTTACACTGTCCTCATGACAAACCTTTGCTGCTGCTACTTGGGGCCTTAGGCTACTACAGTTTAAAGTTAGGGTAACTAACATATTCTACCACATGTTAAGTTTAGGTCTAGCTCTGCCAGATAGCATACTAAAAATATGCAGTGCCTTGTCTACACTACAGTTTTATAATGTGGCATTTTGAACAAGTTAGGTAACACATTCAGAAGCATATTTAACTCCTTGTCTGGACATGCCCCTCATTACTCCAGAACTCGTGATTCTTCATGTACAGAACTCAGATAACGACACTGAAAAATTCTAGAACTAAATCAGTTCTTGTAAAACTTATTAATATCATGAAGAAGCATCTTCCCTTAAACAAATTGCATTAATGTCTAAGCATTTAATAATTTTCTCTTTTGTTTTAAATTTTATAATTTCTGGGTTTTTTTTTCTGTAACTTTTCTGTCATGTTCCCATCACGACACGTGCCTGCACATGAATTAGAATGGAACTTTAATATAATAAACAAGACTTTTAGCATTTGTATAAGAGGAGGATGCAGAAACTGAGAGTAATTTTTGTGTTAATGATAAATATTGGGGTCTGTGATTGAAACACAATGGTTTTCAAGTGACGGTTTATGAATCGAAAACACTCCAGATTTAGATTTTCTTTTTCTTTTTTTTTTTCCAGTAAAGACTTTGTTTAATCCAGCTCCAGCCCTTGCTGACCTAGATCCACAGTTTTATACCTATTCTGATATCTTCTGCTGCAATGAAACTGAGGTAATGATCATATGTCATGTTAAAGACGGAGTCTTTAAGCAGGAAAATTTCAGGATAGTCTTCTCAGAAATACAGCATAGGGAGCAGGAAAATTGAACCATACTCCTCTTACCTGATCTAACCAGCAAAGAGGAGTATTCTAATATAACTTTATCTTGCACTTGAAATTAAATTAGCTGTTTGCAGCAGGAAAGTTGGGTCCAGCCTTCCTTACAAGTAGATCAGCAAAACCCATCCATAAAAGGACACTTGTTAAATGTTATCACTGAGTGGTAAATATTAAAATAGTTCCTTGTCCTTGGTCTGTGGTCCCTTGGTATGATTAGCAGGAATGCATTAGCCATAATGTTCTGACTGTTGCCAGGAGGTGATGCACGCTTGCTGCACTTGATGGTAAATAGTAGCTTCATATGCCTCTTCCTGTCAGATCTGTTTTCAGTGAATCTTCTCTGGCCTTCAACTGTATATTTTGCTTTTTTCATTTTTCCTCCCCCTCCTATTCCTCTCTTTTCTAATTCAAGTGTTATTTCTCCCAAAGGAAATTGGTTTTGTCACAAGAGACAAATTAACCTCATTCCATAAGACCTTTGTTTAAATTTGCTACTTATTAGCATTAGGCATGCTGTGTTCCTTCCCCTCACCCTCTCTTTATATAAGCAGGAATGTGGGAGAAGTAACCTATTGGATAGGAGCCATGCCTTGATCAGAATTAAAGTTATTTCTAAGAGACATGAATTCTGCAATGAACATGATCCCTCTGGGTGGGGAGGAAGGGGAAGAGCTAAGAGAGAGCGTGGCCCTGCTTACTTGTAGTGTTTTTTGTCTGATGACAATGTCTGTCAGTGTAAATTTTTGAAGATTCAGTTACCCTCTTTTGAAATTTCTGTTAAACCCCATCACAACCTATATCCGAAGTTCTCAGTCCATGAGTCTTCTAGCATTTAAGGGTCAGCCTAAGTAACCCAAAAAGACATCTAAATTTTATTCTGGGATGTTTCATTATGGGTCTGCCAAGTTCACACACTCCAGAGAATTCAAGAATTAGTAAAATAGCAAGGTGGGAGATGCTATGGCTCTTCAGGTCTCTGGAAGCCAGAGTTTCCAGGATAACTGGCAGTGATACAAGTTGTGGCTCACATACTGTACAACAGATATCTGAATTCAATTCTATGTGATGAAGAGAAAGGCAAAGTATTTATTCTTATTCAGGGGAGTTGCAGAACACCAGTATCATGTTTTCTTAATGCTATCAGAAAGCTCTTATGCTTGAACTATGCCTCTGGATTGGCTAAATGGTGCAATGGCTCACATTTTGGGCTGAGACCTCCCATACTCTCCCACTATTTAGTAAATACCATTCGTTGTTTGCTTTTTTCATAATGCCACTTGCTAATATTTTTTCCCCTGCAAAAACTTCTCCCCCATATGTTAGAAACAAAAGTTTGTTTTTCTTGCCTGTTCCTGACTTTTCTCTCTTTGCATCACGCGTGTTAGAGTTTTCCTTTTGTTGTTTTTTATTGCTAGGGGACAGTCTTGAAAGAGGCATTCTTTAGAAGTGTAGCTTGCTGGATCCAGGGGTATTATTATTACTACCACATGGAGAAAAGAAAATTACTTCTATTTAGAGAACAAGAAATACAGGTGTATAATTATAATAGATCCCTGCTCACTCATCTACCTTTTCCTGCAGAACTGGGGGTACAATTTGCATTCTTTTCTGCTGTTTTCTTTTAACAAGTAATTGCCATGTGAAGATAGCTAGGATCACTGGATGCAAGGTCAGGCACAGAAGTATGCTCTCTGCTGTTGAGGAGGCTCATCTCTTCTGAATTTATGGAAATGCTAGACATATGGGAGTTCCTGCCAGCCATATCATGGGAGCATAAATCCAAGTGTACAGCACATTCTGAGAACAACAGTGGCTCATAAATACCTTTGTTTTTAGAAACAGCCTTTTGAAACTTTGCAATGAAATCGATTATGTTAACACAAATGTAATATTCAATTTTGTTTGATTTCATTCTCTCTGTGTGTCTGATTTGTAATGAATTGATTTTTAGGGATGAACTATTGCCATTGTTCCTTTCTTGTTGCTGAGAAAAAAAGGAAAAATCAAGCATTTGTTTTTCTTATGTCACAAGTTTGAAAGTAGTTTTTTAGTAATTGTTGTATGTTCGTATACCATCTGTTTTCTGTTATCTTTCATGACTTTCTTTAATTTCAGATCTCTATAATGAGTACACTTGAGAAGTTTGATATAGAGACAAATGTTTACATACCCAAATAAAGGTTAGCAGTCACATCTCTGTGTGGCACTTAAAATCAACAAGTTAATTCTACAAATCTTAAAGATAAATCTAATTTTTCAACTTTATACATTCAACTGACTACATATGCATTTCCATCATGATTTTAAATCAGAGAGTACCTAAGACTTTGGTGATCCTGAATATATACTGGGAAAAGATCTTTTTATCCTATTTTTTAAAAAAATCCCTTAGTATTTACTGGCAATTGCAGTTAGAAAATAGCATTTGGATAATATGGACCTTTTCTCTAAGCCACTATGGTCATTCTCTTGAATTTAAAAAAAATTATTATTCTCTACGACCAAATTTATTGAATGTCCTGCTTACAACTGCCTTCCTGAGGTGTTCTATTTCAGCTCCATTGCCTCTCCCACTTGGTATTTCTATGTCTCAAATGTCTTCCTTATAGCCAAAATCCTATTTATGTTCCAGCTTTACTCTTTCTGGAATATTTTTTTGTTGTTGTTGTTATCTGGTATTTTTAGCTACTTCAAGGAAAAAAAAAAGTGTATTTCTGCTCCATCTTTACTAAGTTTTTTAAATAGTTAATAAACCACCTTGGGTTTGAAGGTGAATTTTTTAGAGCTGCCCAGTTCAACTGCTTCCAAAACATTCTTTTAAACACAGATGCATGCTCTAAGACAAGATTAAATTTACACAGATTTTTTATTGCTTCATTTGCCTTTCTTAGTAATTTATATTTGCAAGTATTTATCACAATTTCATCATAATATCCCTCTCTTCCTTGTTCACCAAGAAAAACTTTTAAATTATAAAATCCCGTGGTTTGCAGATAATATGTGAACAGTATGTTTGTAACGGAAAATTTTGTTGGCTGTCAAACAGAACACCAGCCATATAGTTTAAGATATCATAGACTGTGTGAAGTGTTTGTATTATCAAAGATGAAAAAAGAGGGATGGTCCTTGTGTTTAGCTGAATTATTACTGAGTCAGAAGTTTCTGTTACTTACAGCTCTAAAGGTCAGGGTCTTCATTTGCAATGCCTTTATCACAGAACAGAAATTTAAAGATGTCAGCTCTAGTGTCAGCCATGGGATGCTGGCTCTCAAACATGCAAATATCAAATACAACATCAGCACTTTATATTCCATTCTTTATTAAATGCTTTAGGATTTAATGAAATCACATGCAGTATCTGGTATAACAGCACAGCTTGTTCTTATGGATTTACATGCTAGAGAGAAGCAAACAAAATTACACTATCAGTGAATTATCTACCATTAGTTTGTCTAGAAGGCTCTTCACAAGCTGTTCTTTTCACTCTTGCTTGTTGCAATAACAGGGGTTTTTATGTCTGACATTACTTTCTTTTTATGTGGTTCATGAAGAAAAATGTCAGAACGAATCTTGCAAGGTTATCAGTTCTTTTACTGCTTAGCCTGTAGTTCAGTTTTATCTTTTCCCAGAAAGATCAAACTTGTTGAGACTAGTTTGTTAATTCCCAGATGTAGCACAGCCTAATCCCTGAGGTTTGTGCAGGAATGTGCTAGTTCTCCATTCCCTTAATTCTTCTAATGAAAAATAAATATATCCAGTGTCATCCTGGTGAAAACTAATGGTTGTTCTTTTCAGTCATCTATAAATGTTGAAAAAGAGACAACCCTATACCAGACAAGGAATACTTACCATTTTTTTCCCACGTATTTGTGTGATTCCTTGCTGCAGATGGCTCTAGGCATAACCACAATGTCAATAGAGTTCATGTGTTGTTTTTCTTTCTTAGCGTGTGCATGCAGTTACATAGCCCTGCAGGTTAGGAACCAAAATATATTGCACATCAGCAATTTCAATTTGATCCTAAACGTTTTGAAGAACAGCTGCTTCTCTGTTCAAAGACTACTGAGGAGCCCTTCAGGAGAAGAAAAACTCCTGAATGGTTACAGCAAATGATTAAGTTTGACAAGCTGTTTTTAATGCAAAATTGGGAACTACTTTCTCCCTAATGTAAAATGGGTATCAGACTTCTAATCTAAAGAAGGCCTTGCAAAGATTTAATTAAATGCTAGCATTGGAGCTTCAATAGTAGAAAGCAGTACAAGTTAATTGCTGATTTTGTTAAAGCTGTAAGATACATAAAAATAACACTGAAAAACAGATACATTCCTATTTTTTCCTTTTAAGTGTTACTGTCTATTAACAGAGGATAGATAATTTTTGAATAAATATTTGTTAGTATGTCCAGAATTAAGAGACATTATTGCCTTTTGCAAGATTCAGAGAATATGAAGTTTATAAAACTTTATCTGTAGTCTGGGATAAGGATTTAAGTACTGAGATTTAAGTACTGGGATAAGTATTTAAGATACTGCCTGTTAATATAGAGAAATTAATAGTAAGAATAATCTTCCTTAAGAAAATATAATTGATCTCTCTAGGAGTCAAAACAAAAACAGGTCCTTTAGAAATTCCTTTAGAAATAAAATATTTCAGAACATCTCTTGAATTTGCCTCTTGTGATTTAAGTAATGGAAAGCTACTATTCTGCCATTACATAGAAGTTGCCAGCAATTCACAGTATATTTTATTTCCATCTTTGTTCTAAACCTCTTTTTATCAGTTGCTGGAAAGTATGAATTTTCCCATATTTAGTCTGAAATGAAAGATGTTACTTTTGGGAGGGAAATTATAGCCTCAGGCCAATTCATTTCAACCAGTTTTTAATTATTCTAGCACGATAAGTATTTCAGCCTGCCTGTATGTAAAAATTTTTTAATTTGAAACAACTGGAACTAGCTTGGCTTGTGGCCTGACCTTGCAATTTCTTATACACTAAATCTGTTGTACTACTTCTTGGGGACTGTTCACATGTGTTAGAATTAATGAGATTGAGTTCTTGTTTTGTCATTCTCAAAAGAAATCTTCTAAGGTACAGGCCAAGTTTGTAGCCAACTGATTTACTGTGTTATAATACTTGAAATGAAAAGTATTTTAAATTATCATATGTAGTTTTAGATGCATTAGCCTTAAAACTGAGACAGTTTCCCTGTTATTATTTATTATTTCTCTTCCAGTAGTACCTGGGAACATTTGCTAAGTTGTTATTGTGCTAGGTGCACAAAACCCAGTCCAAATGATAGACTGCTCCCCAAGGAATTAATACTTCTTTTTATTTCGCCAGTTTGTATTTGCTGCGGATCAGAGGATTGTGGAAGTTAGGAACAGACCTCTGGATGTTCAACTAGTCCAGCACCCTGGTGAAGCCTGTCCAGTTTAGGATGGATTGCTTAGGGCTTTGTCCAGTCAAGTTCTGAATCTCCCAAGGCTGGAGCCTGCATGACCTCTGGGCACGTGTTCCTCTGCTTCATCACCCTTGTGGTGAAAAAGCTTGTCCTAATATTGGAATTTCCCATGTTCTAGTTTGTGCTTGTTGTCTCTAGCCCTATCCCTGTGCACCTTCAAGAAGACTCTGGCTTCATCTTCACTATACCCACCTACTAAATTGCCCTAGACAGCAATTAGATTTTCCCCTTAGCCAGGAGTTCTTAAGGTTGAAGCAGCCTGCTTCTCCCAGCCTCCTCTTGTATGTCCTGGTCTCTGGCCCTCTGACTGTCTGGATGGCCTTTCACTGCAGTGTGCTGTGGTAGCTCAGTGTCTTACTTGTGCCAGACTTCCCAAAACTAGATAGGATGCTGCAGGTTTGGTTGTGCAAATGCCAAGGAGAGGATCCAGAACATCTCCCTGGAAGTGGCTACCCCAAATGCACCACAGCTAGAGCAACTGGCAAATGCTCCTATGCTGGGAACATTCTCAGTTGTAGCCAGTGTAAATTACTGTTGCTGTTGAAAGAAGTTAATTGTTTTGGGTTGACTTTTGCGGGTAATGTGGGACTCGGGGTGGTGTTAGTTTTAACACAGATCTGCCTTGCAATCTCAGTGTGTTTCCAGGCCACACAAATGGCTGTTCTGGCACATGAGAGTGGGCCATTTGGACAGGAGTGGCAAGGGAAAAGCAGGGCCATTTTCTTTATGTAGCCCTTCTGGTTTGTGTCAGTTTACCGTGACTAGACTCCACAATCTAAAGAGAGACAGAGACTTAACTAAGATTGGTAAAGACTATGGCCAAGAACCTTTCTATCTATGAAATTAAAAGCTTTAGTTACATTTTTCTGCCAGTCTTGCAAACAACATTTTGAAAATAGTATGTAAATTAATTATATAATATCCATCATAGGTTTATTCTGACAGCGGTTGTGTGGAATGCCATCTTGCTTTAATAAGTCCATTTAACTGACTAGTTTTATGGGACTAGCTGCAGAAAAATAAAATTCTTCATTTGCTGCTCTTTTGTACAGTATGATGGCAAACGTCCACATTGGGCTTTTAGTATTGTTATTTAATTTTTTCTTTACATAACCATTAGTTATTTCCCTCAATTGTACCACAGTTTGTTTTTTAAATAAGATTCTACTGAAGGGAGGAACTTAAAAACTCACCACAGTATTTAACATCAGTTGACATTTACTGCAATTTCTAATCATTGGCACAGAATCTGTCTGGCTTCTGCTGCTTTTATGGTTCTTCCAGTTTGTTCCAGTGTTTTTTAGTTGTACCATCCTGCTGTAGATGAGTTAGATGATAATGGTTTGAAGCAGCCAAAGATCTACTTTTATACAGACTCTGTCTGTTCAAAATAATTTTGTTTATTGGTATAAGCAGTGTAAAGATGAAAAGAAAGATTTCTACAAATATCTGTCCCAAAACAATTCTATCACCACTCAAACAAAAAATCCTGTTGATTTGGGACATGGGAAGCACAAAAATGACTACTGTCATAATGCTAAGCATACAGGTTGTGCATTTCATTAGAAGAATTATTATATTAAAATGCTTCATTTACCTTGCTCATGAGCTTACAGAAGTATAAATATTAGGTAAATAAACCAATATTAGATTTACTGTTACTCTACAAAAACCAAATCCACTTCCCTTCTGGAGATTTTACCACAGAGGTAGAATGTTTGGAATCATTGCCCCTCATAAAGTACTCTGAAAATTCAGTTTGCCTGCTTCATTCAAGGATTTGTGTTAAATTATTATTATTATTATTGTAGCACAGGGCACCAGGTGTTCTGAATACAGGAATACCTAATTCCTGCTCCAGAGATATTAAAATTCACAAAGAGACTCGGAGTCTTTAGACACTTGAATAGAGTGTACATATATATTTTAATATTATATGTCATCTATCTGTAGTTACTCCAAAACCATTATTAGTGAATTGATTTCCTGGAAACCTAGTAAGAAGATATAGTCAAAAGGTTTTTTTAAGATACTTTTTGAAAAAAAAATTTCTTACTGGAAAATACTTTTATAATCTTTTAAAGACTGAAATATGTTTAATATGCTTGAATAGTTTATACTGCAAGAGAAGTTTGAGCAGCATGGTGGCATGCCAAAGAGAAAATTGGACAGATTTAGTTGCCTTCTTATAATTTAGATCTTACTATATTCTTGTCTGGGATCAGTGTGGTTAAAAAAAGTAATTTTAAGTTGCGTGTACGCGTTGACCACGCACAAGTTTAACAACCGAGTCCTGCCACACCAGGCTCTGCCTCGTGGTGACCAGATCAACAGCACTTGAAATAATTTGGGCACTTGTCTAATAGGGACTGCAGCGCTTAGTCATGTGTGCTTAAAATTGAAGCGATTAAGCGCTCTGCGAGCGATACTATGAGCGCTAGGGAGTGTGTTGGCACGGTGCGGGCCTGCGGAGCCCAGGGGGGGCTGCTCTCGGCGGGGACGGGCCGCAGCTCAGGAAATGACAGCGGCGAGCAGCAGCAGTGACTCACGGCTGGGGCGGCGCGCTCGGCGCTGGCTGCTGCAGTTCCTGTCCCGCCTGCCTGGGGCACGGCCTGCGCTCCCCCGAACTCGCGTTCGGCCGCTGCAGTTTGTTACATCGAGAACCGCGAGCGCCGAATTCGAGCTCCGGTCATGCCGAGGAAGGTAGTTTGAAATGTTTCAGCAGCTGTTTCCCAAGAAGCTGAGCTGCCCATGCAGCAAAGGTCAGGAGAGTGGCTGCTGAATAGGTTCCAAAGAAAGTTTTCCACTGAAAATAAGCCCTAGGAGTGTCGAAGTTATGCTCGGCTATGAAGCAGGTATCTGAAAATGCTTCAGGCTGCATTCTTCAAGATGCAGCCTTGTAATGCAAACTACAGTAAGGCTTCCCTTTTCATGGGCAAGCAGGACAAAATTTAGTGAAGACAGCAAAATGTAATGTGTCCGCTTACTTACAGTTGAAGGCATACAGTATTATGCAGGAGAACTGCCTGGTAGGCTATTTCAGAGAAAAGACAATTTCTCTTCCTTTCCTTCCTGTTTCATTCTTATTCTTTTCCTTTCCAAAAAGAAGAGAAGAAGCACATTACACATGGCAATACAATGCCATCAAGAAAATATGTGAAGTGGTGAAAATGTTGTTTGATTCTGAAGTCTTCATTGCAGATTTTGGTGAAGTTTTGCTCTTAATTGTGTGGAACTAGAAGAGATTAATTTTAAGACCCAGCTGGGAGAAGTTTACTTAAGCTCACCATCAGTTAGAAGAAGAGTTTAACTGCATTTGTACAGAGCCAGCACAGTTGACAGAGACATATGGACATGGCTGTAACACAAATATATAATAATTTTTTAATGAGCCTTTGTCCAAAGGTGGCTTCAGATAAATTTTAGGTATTCTCATCCAAAAATATATCTTAAACTGAACAGAGTGGTCGAAGTTGAGCAACTTTTTTTCCTGAAAGAGATTTCCCTTGTGAAAATCTTTAGCTAGCTGAACATTGAGAATTTTAAAAAGTATTTTAAAAGTTCCTCACTTAGTGATAAATTTCCCTCAGGAATAGTGACCGAGTTGATTTGCAGCATTTTTTCACATTAAACCACAAAATGCTTTTGCCAAGACTGTGTCACTGTGTCTATTTCACGGATGAATAAACAGAGGCATGTGGGAGAAATGTGATTTTACTAAGGGTTGTATAGCAGGTAAGCTGTAGAAGCTGGAACAGACCCCACACCTCCTGTGTCTCTCTGCCTAGGCTGCTCTCTGTTAGTCTGCTGTGCCTGAAGTACACACTGATTTCAAGCAAGGAGCAAGACACAGCTGAAGATCAGCGTAGGAAGTGGTTTCATGATCATCCTACAATACACATTTTTAAAAGATACTAAGTACTGTTTTCAAATGCAACAGTTGTCCAAAAATGAATGCTGTCAGATTATGATTTTCATTTGCGTGGGTTGTTTTCCAGGCAGAAATTTTAACGGGCATCCCAGTTGGCAACCTTGAAGATGCTGGAAAGGTGGGACGCATGCTGTTAGGAAGAGGGTGTAAGCTCGTAATTGTTACTCTTGGAGCAGAAGGCTGCATGATGATATCAGGAGACGAAGGCATTCCAAAGCACGTTCCTGCTGGGAAGGTCAGGGCTGTGGACACTACGGTACGTTTTTGTGGTTTAACTGTCTTGCTTTGGAAAAGACTGCTTGAGCACTAGGGGAAAGCAGTGAGTAATCAGCCAAATCTTTGGGCACTAGGACAAAGGCTAATTTATGATGTGAAATTGGTATCCTGCTTACAGTGTCTCATATATTAAATATCAATTCACCTGAGTTTCATAGTCTGTATTGTAGATGAGCTAGAACTGATTATACTAAAGGTGTCCTCATGTTCCTCCTTTACTGAAGTACCTGTCTCTGACTGTAGTTTGTGATGCCACTGGATTGAGCTGCAGTCTTGTTTTTCACCTTTGCCCTTTCATTTAGTTCATCTTGTCTAGAACTCAAGCACTGTGAGAGAATGGAGATACTACTCACAGTCTGAAACTGAATGTTTAATTCTTCTGACAAAGCATGAATTACTTACCAAATCTATCATAAGGTGATTAAAGGCATGTTTTTTATAGAATATAGTGGAAAAACCCACAAGTTCTTGCTGTTTCATGATGACTGTTTTATGATGCTAGGTAAGGGATACTTGGTCAGGTGCATTTTAATCTTTGACATTAGGATACTTCTTTGCTTCCTGTGCAGAACTAAGTGCAGAAAACATGCTCTGTTGAAACCACAAAATACAATACCCCCCAGCAAAAGAGAAAAACAGGACAGGCAATAGTTAAGATATCATTGCTATGAAAACCTTACCACATTGCACATATGGGGCTACTTTGTGTTCCTAGTATTATCTGACATAAATCCAAAATAATTCCAGTGGAGTTACTGAGAGCAGAGCAGGTCACGTTGTATGTACTGACTATACATTTAAATGCCTGTTATAATAACGTCATATTACATATGTTCTGTTACAATAGTTCATTAAAATCCTGGAGATTTTACCATCTGGTATGTTCCATATCTGAATTGCATTAATAACAACTAGTTCTTGTAGCATGTTTTTTATCCATGGACCTCATACTGATTCACAAACAGGAAAGGCAACTGCTTAAAGGATGAGGAAACAGAGGCAGAGGGAGCTGAGATTACCTAGGTCAGTAACATGCAGTAGCAGAGCTAAGAGTAAAGTCACTTCATCTCAATCAGAAGATCACTTATAGGTTTGGACTGTGATATTCTGATACTGTTATTCTGATATTCTGATACTGGAAAACATTGTTTCATTGGTCAATATAATCTTTTTCTGCATAACTCTGAAATAGAGATACTTTGGTTTTATTTTCCTATTTTGCCTCTTTGTAATTTAGAAGCTTGACCTTGGGTTTGTACTGGTTTTGGAATGTCTTAAATTTCTAGCTGGTGGAAGGAGACATCACTAAGGTTCTTGGTTCATGCATAAGGTTCTTGGTAGGGCACTGCAGATGCCAAACTGCCTCTGCTTGCTTTTAGTCCAGAGTTAGAAGTGCCAAGGAAGTGAAAGGCAGAGCTCCCAAAGCTGTCCAGAAGCAGGGTTTATTAGCTTGGGAGCAACACCTTGTGAACCTGGCAGTATAGCTTCTTGCTCTGGGTTGGTAAATCCACTGCTGCTATCAAAGCTTACTGTTAGAGCTTCTTCTCTATCACACAGAAGTGATGTTGAAGAAATATGTGTGATCTGCTTCTTCAAAAGAAGAAAATTGCTTCCAGATCAGCTATTGATATTTTAAAGATAAAGAATACTGCTCTTGGAATAAAACAGCAATACTGAAACCACGCACTGTGGATGAGAAATGCTTTTTATCTTGCCTAGCAGTTCAGAGTTTCATGTCTGAACGAATGTAATGTGCCTCTTTTAAAAAAAATAATAATTTTATTTTAAATAAAAACAGTTCCTTTTAATTTACTAAATCATTGCCCTGCCTCCTTGTGGCCAACAGGTTATTGGCTTGCACATAACAGAGGATTTTCACAGTTAATTTTGTTAATCTACTTAAATACCAGTGGGTTGTTTTCAGTAAAACAGCTGTGCTTGGTTTATTCTTGCAGCCTGAATGAAAAAATATGTGTTGGCCTTCCATTATGAAAGTCTTACAGTGCTTAGCCTGATTATCACTTTGCCTGAAAGCAAGTGGTTTTAAAGCAACCCTCACAAACACTAAGCAAAATAATGTAATCTTTAACTAACCTGGATTGCTCTGTTAATAAAATAAGCATTAAATATTCCAGAAGGACATGTTACTTTCTTCAAGACGTGTCCACAGTAGATCCTTCCCCAGGGGAAGGATCAAACTTGTAAGGTGGCTTACCAAGTAGCCACCTACCCACAGGGTATTCAGAGTTCATGTGTATGCTCTTAGGCTGCCATTTGATACTAAAAAAAAGTTGCTACTTTAAATTGCTCTGACTTCAGCATCTCGAGGGACTGGGCACCATCACATTGGGTTTTGTGCCTGTATCTGTATTGATACTGTTTAGATCTGCAGAAGGTGAAGTGACTGCCAGACAAAGAGTTAAATGACACGTGTACCCTATCGCAGAATTTGCAAAAGGCTACAGAGTCCTTATTAAAAAACAGAGTTTGCCATTTAGGAGATACACATGCAAGATGCAAAATTAGTTTCAAAGTCCCCTTTCACTGTAGAAATTTTCCAAGGCTGCTACCACTGCTCAGAGTCCTCTCTGCAGCCCTGCAACTTCACTACTGACCTCTGGTAATTTCTGTTCTGCACAGCAGTTTTAGGATTTTTGAACAACAAAATACTTGGGTAGGTACAGCCACATGATTAAGAATTTGAGTTCCTTCTTCCAGTTTGTGTGCTCCCCATTCTCCATGTTCACAGATTCATCAGAGACACTAAGGGTTGATAGGCTGTAGAGCCTGGCTCTTCATCCCTGCCCTTGAGGTGGTTAATCTGAGTGCTTATTGGCAGAACACTGGGAAAAGCTGGCTCCATCTCCCACTCTGTGGTGGAACATGAATCTTCAAGATTGAAAATCTGGCATTTTTCACCCACACTAAATCAATACTATAAAGAGGGAAAAAAGGCTTGTTGATTCTTTTTTTTTAGCACTAATTATCTTAGTGTGGGCTTTAGTAATGTATGCAATGCTTCTCATGACTGTTAGCAGAGCTCTCCATACACAGTCCAAAACATGTAGAGCACGAATAGTCGTTCAGAGGGAAGTTTTGCAAGACATGGCATTGTAAAGCTGAAACATCTGTTTCTCCTGTTATAGCTAAATAAGCTTTTGCTAAGAAAATTAACTTTCCCTTCAATTTACTAGTTCCTGCTATCTACTTTCTATATGAAAATTTTGGATAAACAGAAAAATAAGTGAATTATTGAAAAATCATCCTCAAATTCTCTCTGTGACAGAAAGATCTGATTAAGCCCACCAGCTAAGTCAATTTGTATTTGAAACAGTTGACGTACATGAGACATTTGACACATAATAAAGTACTAATATAGCTATACATTATATTCTATTTTCATTACTTTAAATAGTTGCTTTTAAATTTACTTGACTATATTAAGTTGAATATATGCATTTAGTTTATTTTTGGAAGAAGCTATTTCCACTCTAGGTGAAACTAGTACATGAAGCTACATTAAAATAGCTGTGAAGGATAATTATATAATTCCATTTATATGACACTTCTTCTGTTGGTAGCAGAAGGTTTCACAAATCATTCACAAATCTGATAAGCATTCCACAGAAAACAATAATATCATACACACACATTTTGCAGTTGTGAGTGTGTGAAGCAGTTTGCCTCCTGCTGAAGCAGGAGCACAGCTGAGGTGGAGCACAGCAGCTGCTCACAAACAGCTGTGGGACATGACCAAACTCCATCATGACAGAACTGTACTTGAGGTGAAGGGGATGATCCGTGTGATGAACCACACCATGATCCTGGATTTTGACATCTGCTGCTGCAGTAGCCCTGAACAAGCCATCTTGGCAGAGACATACGTGGTCTGTTGAGATAGAGGGCCACATCATCATCCATACTGGAGAATGTAGCTCTGCTCTTTTTGCCCCTTCACCCTTGCTCTCCCCCCTGCTTCTGACAATCACACAAAGTGTAATTTACAGCACTATTTACATCTATTTACATTTACTAATTATATTCTATTGAAACTGCCAAGGAAAATTTGTCAGAAGAATGTAATTACTCAAAGCTGGAATATGGCCAGCAGTGAGATTAGTTCCCTTCCATTTTGAAAAAAACACTATGGGATAGTATGGAGCTGAGCACTTCAAGTGACAGCTGGGAACCAAGTCAAGTTCTTGAGGTACTGCCAGAGGCCTGCCTGAGGCTCAGTATGTGCAGGTGCACTTCAGAGGGGCATTCAGGCTGTCTGGAGCTCCAGGTTACTCAGGATCTGGGCTTCAGAGCCATGCCAGGCCTCCTCTGGAGGTGGGGCAGTCTGGTGGTTAGTGGCAAAGGCAGGCTGGAATGTCCCCTCTGGTTCTGGGATTTGCTCTGTGGCTCTGTGGTTGCTCCTTGCAGCCGGAGGTGGTGTGTCCTGTCTCCATGACTCGAATTGGAGAGCTGGCACTGGCAGAATCTCTCCTGTGCAGCAGCATTAGTGGAAAATGGGGGGGTCTCTGAGTAAGCCGGGGCTGCCCCTCTTCTGGCCCCCCATTTCTAGGTTACAGCAGGAAGATCACTTTGGGGAGGAGGTCATCTAGAGTTAGTTTCTAGAACCTCTAGTTTGCACCAGAACCCAACTTGGATCAAGATGACAAACATACACTGGCACCAGTTAGGGTGACTTTCTAATTTTTGACTCATCTGGTCTTCTAAATGCATAATATAGCTGCTCTATTTACTATCTCTTCATCAGCTGACCTCTAGGTTTACACATACCACTGTTGTGTGCAAGAAGTCCTGCATTAGCACACTCACAGCCAGGAGATCAGGCATCTCCATCTCTGGCTTAGGCATAGATGTATTTTCTTGAAAGGCAAATAGATGCAATTGAGCACACAATATTTAAAAGGAAATTTACAATCACTTTTCACAACAGTGCCCCTAGTAATCACAGCAAATCAAGAGTCCCTCTTTTAAATATAATGGAGAACGTAGAATGTTTAACTTTGCAGTATTTCTAAGCACAACAAATCAAGTAATCACAGTAATCACAGCAAATCAAGAGTCCCTCTTTTAAATATAATGGAGAACGTAGAATGTTTAACTTTGCAGTATTTCTAAGCACAACCATTACCATCACCACCATTACCACCAACATTTACCATGTAATTTCTTATATTACCAGCATTTTCCCTGTCTGCTTGTGCTTTTTGGATACAGTGATTGCACAACCTGCTAAGAGAAGCTCACAGGTTCAAGTGCCATGCTTGTAAACATGAAAGTCATTTAGGGGAAAGGATAAAATTCAACATTTAATCTACTCTGCCTGAAATTTGATATGAGCATATGATTTATTTTATATAGTCCTTTTCTGTGCAATATTCTCAGAGATATGATACATACTATTTGTCATGATCAAAAATGTTACCATTATTTTTTCATGTCAGTTCTGCAAAAGAAAAGCTCATTGCTACAGTATGAAGTGTCATCAGATGTTTTCTGTTCAAATCCTATTGTTTCCCTCAGATTTCTTAATACAATTTATTAGATCTGTCTCTTCTATTAGGAGAGAGAATTATGAAGGCTGTCTTTAAACAGTAAATTGCTCACTGGGCAGCTTTGTATTGAACTCTGAAGATGTTACACAACCTTTATTTTAATAAAGCCTCATATAAGTGTATAGCTGTATAATTTTAGATATGTCACAGTATTCAGGCCTGTGCAGCAATTGTGGTCTAAAGAAGACAGTGTGGTTTAGCAATTTTAACAAAGGACTGATTAAGAGTTCCAGGGCTCTGCAAAAGACTTGCTGTAAATCCTTGGAAGAGTTACGTGTCTTCTTTGTATCCCAATTTATCTGTCCATAAATTGGAGCTGCTATTAATGTGTTGCATATAAGCCATGAGAAGTCTGTTAGAGATCAGAACAGAACCTGGGAGGCCTTTTTCCCAGGCTTTTCGTATAACCTCAGGCCAATTGTGCTTCTTTGGGGGCTTTGCAAACTCATTGAAGTGCTTCTGCTTGAAGTTGAGAGGTCTTGTCTGTAAAAATATGGTTTACACTAAAATTCTCTGACTTAGCTGTATCTTCTGGTTTGGAGGAAGCCTGAGCCAGAGGAGTGGACACTGAAATAAAGCCTTAGAATATAAATAAATCCAAAACAGTCCTCCTAATAACAGCAATTCTTTGTCTCCTGACTTTGTGGCCTAACGTCTGAGGCTCAAGGGGATATAAATACAACACTCTGTGCAATGACTAATTACTCAAAATTCTGTGCATCAGCAGAAGTGGGACTTGTGGTTGACTCTAATATTATCAAATGCCTTTGCTATTTAATAATCTTGTAGCCGTGCATTATTTAGCATGCTGTTTGCACAAAGAACAGTGATTTTATTTCAGTTATCTCTCAACAAAGTAAAAATGCAGCTGGTAGTAAATGAAGCATTTGGCAGACAATGTGTCTGATGTACAGTTCTCTAACTTGCTAAGAAAAGAAAAATGTTGACTGTTTAACCTTTTCCTACCCAAGGATGTAGCAAGGAGTAAACCTTTGTGGTTTTCTATTTTCTTTTTTCCTTAACCCTAAAATGTATCCTTTCTTTTTCGTTTCCTTTCCTCTTTTTTTCTTTTCTTTTTCTTTTTCTTTTTCTTTTTCTTTTTCTTTTTCTTTTTCTTTTTCTTTTTCTTTTTCTTTTTCTTTTTCTTTTTCTTTTTCTTTTTCTTTTTCTTTTTCTTTTTCTTTTTCTTTTTCTTTTCTTCTTTTTCTTTTCTTTTTCTTCTTTTTCTTTCCTTTTCCTTTTTCTTCTCCTTTTTTGTTTTCTTTTATCTTTTTTTCTCTTTTTTTTCTCTTTCTTCATTTTCAGTTCTTCTTTTTTTTTCCTTTTTCCCATCTTCCCTCTCATTTTCAAGGAAAGAGAAGTTACTGCTGGGCAAACATCTTATTTATCAGTGGAGTTTATTCAGACACATCAACACAGAGTAATTATGCTCAGAGTTCCCATTAACATCCCACAAAACGAGAGCATAATAGCTTCCTTTCTTTAACATGCAACCCAAATAGGTTATTAAATAAGTTCAGTTCCAGTCATAGCCCACTTTCTGACTTAGCCTTCTGCATTGCCTTTTTTACAAATATGGAATCCATTGAATCTTGGAACAGAAAAACCATGAGGAATAAGTTAATCTGCCAGGCACTCCACTCAGTGATCAGCACTGTAAGCCTAAATAAAGCTGCATCTATTATGTTTGAAGTTCAGCTGAACTGTGAAAGGGCACATGACTGAAATGACTGCATGTGAGTTGACTCATAGTAAAGTCTAGATGGGACTTGCTTAGTTCCTCATGAGTTTCTGCTTCTGATTCAGGCCTTCTAAAGACACTTCAGTCTGTTAAGGCTTGGTCAGTGGCCTAAGAGAATACAGGTATCCAGTGACAGGAGGGATTGCAAGAGTGGCATCCCTCTGCATTGGCAGTCAACGGAGAAAATGTGGAGCAAGCTGGATGCACCCTCTTTCCCCTTGGAGAGCAGAAAGCTATATTATCCCCCTTGTACAAACTGGAAGAGTGGAACAAAAATGTTGGTGACTGGGTGCACTGAAGCACAGACTAAAATTGTTCTGCTCCAAGTCATATAGGGAGTTGGAGTAGTGCAGCCAAAAATGAAGCACAGGCATATATTGTCCCATGCTGCTCTCTTAACTTCTGGACAACATTGTCGTGGAAGGAAACACTGTTTATCTGCCTAGTAACTGTCTATTTTAATCTGTAAGAACAAACAATGTAAACAAAATGAGCAAACAGAAGCAGGCTTGTACAGAACAATTTGCAGTCTTGTTTTCTAGTGGAAGATTCCATGGACCACCCAGGCTTTGCTCTAGTCCTTTTCTCAACCACGGAGCATCTAATTAAATCCCTTTCCATTCCTGACTCTAAGTGGAAGAGAGCCTACAGTCCTGTACAGTTTCTTTCCAGATGGAAATGCATAATTTAACAGAGATACAGCTGACAGGGAGAAGTGCGCCCAAAGCAGTATTAGCATTTGCCACAAATTGCATTAAATTACAAGGGGTACTTAATGAAGATGTCTTATAAAAAAAAAGATTAAAGCCAATATTTAGTTTTTAAGCCCCTTCTAAGATTGTAGTGTGCCTGTCATCAAAAAACTCAGTAAAACTACTTTAGTGATACCAAGAGTTGTTTGGTTTTGCTACACATGATCATTAATGAGTCATGGCATTGTGTCCCATTGTGTCCTACAGCTTTATTCCATATACACATATACATAGACAAAAAGTTGCTAAGCACCTTAAATTGCTTACAACATAAGGAAAGTACTATTCAGAATGCTGTTCTGTAGATAGAGAACAAAATATGCAGACACTGGCTCTTCAGTGGCAAGTGAACCTGTTTCCCTTGTTTAAGCATGATTTGTTCTCTATGCCCATCTTAAAAAAAATAGGACTGGAGGAAAATTTTTGTGAGGCTATCAGCTGTCTCATTTTTAGAACTGGACATCATTGTGAATATCCACATGAAGAAGAAAGTACTTAGCAATGCAGAGTTGCTTTGCATTGGATGCTTCTTGAAGAGGCTGTAGGGAGTTTATGAAAGTATGCTATGAGAGCAGGTGCTTTGGCTCCACTGCTGCATACTGAGAAACATTCCAGTTTGGAAATTAACCCCAGTTTCTATTGTTCTGGAATAGAAAGGTAGGGATGCTGGCAGTGTATGAGTAGCAATTTGAGTGTTTTCTCTGTGAGAGAACATGGGAATGATAACACATCCAACATCTGCACCTAAGAATACATTTGGGTGAGGTCTAGAGAGGCTGAGTTCAGAAATATCTTTGTGCCATCTCACTTCTGGGATGCTTTAGTAAATGAAACAATGGTATAATTTATGCAGGTTGAGAGCAGAGCAGGAAATTACTTTTATTGCTTCTCTTGGGCTAAGCCATGGAATGCAACACAAGTCAAAATCATTACAGCAAAACATGCTGCATCCCTTTTTTGATTTGCTCTCCTCCTCTTGACTTTATGATGAGTCCAGCTCAGGGTGTCCTCCAAGAAGATGCTCAGTCCTGTTATGTAGCTCACCCCGTGTTGGAGCAGATCCTGGGCTGCCAGTGCACACGAGGAGTGCCAGTTGTAATGGTAGATAGGATATCTGGGATATCTGAGTTGCAGAAAGGATGAAGAGGAAGGAAGACCAACTGTGTGCAGTCATCCTTTCTAATGCAATTCCTGCAGTTAAAAATAGCTAGTGGAAGCTGGCACTTCTGGCACATCCAGAGCGTCACCTTCCCAAGTATCTTTTTCTGGCCTGAGCTGTAGGAAGTTGCAAATGCAATCCGCTGTGTAATAGTGCAGCATATTCTTGGCCAAACCCCTCATCATTTTTTTCCTCTTCATGGTTAGCTAACAAATGTTATATGCCTCCCTTTCTTCTTTAAAAGTGTTCTCTGCAGAACCAAGTATCATCTAGGCTATTGTGGAACATAACTTACTCTTCTCAATTTCTTCACATCAGTTCTGGCTATGGTGAGAGGGAAGGCAAACCTGGCTCTGGAACCCCTTGCCAGCCTAGTTGCCCTGAAATGCCAATCACAGTAATGATGATATTTAACAATATCAGATTTCATTATTTCACCCAACAGAGTTTTCAATTTCAAGTAATTTTTTTTGTCACTACAGAAACCAGAAAGTTTTGAGTTAGATTGGTGATATTGCATAATTGGGTTTTCAAAAGAACAAGAACAGAGAAATGAGAATAGTGGGGAAATCAGGCTTCTTGCTTTTGCAAATTGTAACCGCAGAAAATGCCAGAAGTTGTATTTCTTATCAAGAATAAAAGAGTTAATCTTTAATATCCTGTCCCACAGACAGAATATATTTTACAACTTTCATAAGAAAAATTGAAGGAAACTAAAACTGTAAGTTTTGGTGATTTATAGCAGTAACCTATAGGAATGTCTTTAATAGCAAGTTTACAGTTGAGTGCACTTATTTTGCCACTTTTCTCAGGGTTTTTTTTAATGTCTGTATGTTCAAAAGTAGACATACAGACATAAACCCAGCTATTCTAGAGAAAGTCATCTGTAGAAAAGCAGATTCCCAAATTCTAACCATGATGTTTGTCAGCTGCCCAAATGTCTGTAAGGAATATTTTTAAAATTCATTTCAAAGCACAAAGAGATACAGAAATACAGGGGAAAAGGTGAGGAAATTCTCTGGAAGCTTGTGCCTCATTGCTGGTATATGTGATTTTGTTACTGAAATCATTAGGTAGGCAATGTGTTGCTTGGAAAGATCTATTTTACAGGGAATCTCACAGAGAACGCCTTTCTGTCAGAAGCAGTACCTTGGTGGTCACCTACCGCTTAAGACCGTGAGTGAGGTGTGGGAGCCCTGTTTTCTGCACTCCTGCCCCACAGGTTAAGGACAAGAGAATGAGTGGGTAGCAGAGAGCAATACTGTTGAGCAGAACAGCAGTTCTGGCTTGTAAGTCACATCTAACTGAAATTCAGGAGAGGAGATACAGCTCGGGTAGTCATCAAAACGATTACACAAACTCAGTTGGAAAAAGAATGCAGGGAGCTGGCAAGGGGACAAAGCTGGGGAGAGCTCAGACAAAAAACCTCCTGAAGTTTGGTGGTTTTTCTTCCCTTCCAGGATGTGTAGTTCAGAGGTAGGCAGAAGCAGTGGCCAGCCAACAAAGGCTAGATGCTGTGGTTTTGAAAGAGGCATTCGAGCATATGGAGCTTTCGTGCAAAAAAAAGAATGTTTTTTTGATCAATTCCAGGCGAGATGGCAGTTGTGTCATTCCAAGTGCTTCTCGTCAGATTAGATGGGATCACTAAGAGTCCTTTGGCATTTTCAGGCTGAGAGAAAAAACCCACATGTGGCTAGTAAAATTGTCCAGCACAGATACTCCCTTCTTCTTACTTAACTGTTAGATTATGGGGTCCTGAAGCCATGTCAGCCTCATATGTGACACTGCGTGGCACAGTTAGTGACAATTTGGACAGTTGTCTCCGGCTGGGGAGGGAAACCTTTCCAGTGTACTATCAAAATACTGTGATGTATTTTGGGAAGAGCTTTAGTTTCATTTCATCATTAAATGATATTTGTGAATTAACACAGAAGCATGAGCTTTGTTGGGACGAAAGCACAATTTGGCACAAGTGTGACATGAATAATGAAAGGAGTGAAGTACTGCTCAAGGAAATGAGATAAGTGAAGCTTTTGATTAGAGTAGGAGAGTAGCTGCATGTTGTTGAGGCTTGATAAACCAGTTTGAGAAGTACAAATCAACCTTCTAAGGAGCTGCTATATTTAGCACCAGGCTTCAACCACGACTCTTGATTCTGTGCAAGTTCAAATTTCGGGAGAGGTGGATACAGCTCCTGTAGCATGTGCAACTGAAAGTCCATCTTCTGTCTATTAGTGGTGATGTCTGCGTGCTTCCCTGTTGTCGACACATTGTGGTTTATAACTTCGCAAGACTGCCACTGGAGAGTTTTGTGTTCAGATGAAATGTAATGAGGATTTTCCAGTACTGCATTTTGTATATCATACGTTTTTGATATGCACTGCAGGGAGGGGAAAAATGTGTGGAGGGTTTTTTTCTGCTGTTTCTGAGTTCCGAAGCGAGGTATCAACTTCCAGATCAAATGAAAAGAGGTCACAGATCAAAGCTCAGGTGTAGAACCAGGGAAGAAGCAGATAATGAGGGCAAAAGTTAATTCAATCTTAAACAGAAAATTTACATGAAGTGTATCCCAAATTGAAAAATTCCATGCCAAAATATCTATTGCCCTGGTAGTGTAGGAATCAGGGTACTGGTGAATTGTTTGGTTGACAGGAATCTCACAGGTTCAGCAACATGGATCCCTTGTTTTCAGAGTGGTATATGGAATTCCTGCTTCTGTGCTCTTACTCCATTGTGTAAGAAAGAAATAAATTTGTCACTTCTCATAAATGCTATCTGGAGTTGAAAGGAGTTTATATGAGCATCATCTGAATTGTTTCGATTATTCAGAAAACAGAGTGCTCCCTGTGGGTGAACACTTTGTTGGCTTTCTGGGGTTAGACTAACAGTCTACTACACAGAATAACTTTGTTCCCCAGTGCTGAACAGCATACTGGAATATTATTATCCAGGAGAATGTAGCTCTCCTGCGATCTTTCCCAGACTTCAGTGTGTAATAAGAGAAAGCCATCACCTCCCAGACACCTTGCAGTATTTTTCTCGTAAACAGTGAGATGGGAGCTCCTCTGTTCTGATCCTGATTGAGAGTCCAGCAGAGCTGTGGAGGTCCACTTAATTATTTTGCATATCTCAGTTTTAGGGTTCCCTAGCTGTGCCTCACTTTCAAAGGATGGGTAGCTCATGTGATTCCTGTTAGCCTATGAAAGATCTGGAGCTTTGGATTCAGCCCACAGATGTCTCAAAGTGGGTGTTCTCAACATCCTTGATCTTAAGTTGGGTTAATTTCCCATCATGTGAAATGAGAGCACTATTACCTGCCTTCAAAGTTGGTGCTGTGTATGGGCTTTGAAATGTAAAGCAGACACTTTGATCTGTGCTTTTTAGATGACATACAAATTAAAAATTGCAGAGTTGTGAACGTTGTATGTTTTATTTCCAACATTCACCACAAACCAAACATTTCAGGGGAATTCATGCATCTGTAATGCTTGTCACTGATCTTTTTAGAAACAGTGCATAACTTAATGTAGTAGGATGTTTCAGAAAGGAAAGAAATTGCTTGCAGGAGGCCTTGTACTGAGATTAATCTCTCAGGAATGCAGGGGGTTAACGGTCAGGCTGATTAATCGCTGTTAATGACCCATCAGGAAATCTGTCAGGAAGTGGGTAAAAATTCCTGATGGCTGATGTGAAGCATTGTGTGGTATGCTTTGGTTTTGATGTTTCCTAACTGATAGTCTACACTGGGTGTGGTTTGGTTACCTTTTAAGTTCTCAGGACATGTGAAGGACCAGATGATGTGATGGCCTTGTTCAACTTGAGTAAGTGAGCAAGAAACTTTCCCCGTTCAAGGCTGTGCAAGTACCTCACAACATAAATGCAAGAAAGTCAGGGATTGCTCCTTCCCACAGCTTCCCACAACAGAGTCTGGTAAAGATGCAGAAAGGAAGCGTGATCATTCCCTCATTCCTCCAGAGCCAGCCCACAGGGTATGGGGGGAAGAGTGGAACAGGCAGCTTTCCCTGTGTGAACAAGGAGCCAGAGTATTAAGGCTTGGATACACAACTGAGTTAATGAATTGCCTGGTGTTGACTGAGGGTGAGGTTTCACAGTTGGCTCAAGCTGATCCAAGATCATGCTGAAAGGAGTGTTTCTAACCTCTTTCTCATTTGCTGTGGACTAGCTATCATGTGGTAATACAGCAACTTGCTGATCTGGGTGGAAACTATTGTTTCTTGCTCAGTGTTGGCCGGCCCAGTCGTCAGAAGGATCACAGAACTGATCTGCCTCACTGCTTGGCCACACAAGTGCTAAATCTGATGTAGGGGAGGGCGTGGGAACAGGAGACAAGGATAAAAACATGAGTGGGGACTGAGCCTTTCAGCAGTAGCATAACCATGGATTGGCTTAAGCCTATTATGAAACTGCAGTCTGAATCACTGGAATTAAGAGTGCACTGTCAACCTACAGGGAATGCAAATTAAAATGTGTTAGCTTACACCTCCTGCCGTTGTTAAACACTGGCTGAGCTCAGCCATTCTGCACATGGCTGGGAGGAAGGAGCTACAGTGGGGCAGCATCTTAGCAGTTCCCCATGACTTTGCCTGAAGTGTGCAAACCACATCAGACAGCCTTGGGGGGGTTTGTGGGGAAGGCAGAGGGGAAGAAGAAAGGAAGAGACAAGCACCACTACCATGATTCTCTCTATATGTTTTCCTTTGGCTTAGGGTAACATCTAGTCTTTCTTTGTGACAAGACTGCGGAAACGCTCAGTTACCAGAGGACAGATTAAGTAACAGAGTTGGAGATCTAGACCCTAAGCTCTGGGGCACAGTGTGCTTTTTCTTGTTCTTCTCCTATATTTTCAACCCAAGTAGCTTTGCAGTGCTATCTAGTCAGCACCAAAAGCCTAACTTACACCTAGCCAGGCAAGCCCTGCTATCTGATTCAAGTTCATTTGGTTCTTATTGCTAAATTTGGTAGTTCCCAGTTAAGGACTTCCTCCCCCTTTGTTTTGGCTCAAAATTCCATGCAAAGATACAGGAATAAGTGTGTTAGTGGAAAATCACTTTGTAATTTTCAAATATTTCATGTTTTAGGGGTTTGTAACAATAGGTCTCCTTTAAGCACAGCTGTGCAGAGGCACACCGGTATCTGCAGGGCGCCCTACAAAGACAGCAATGCTTCCACACAGGATTAGCAACCCCAGACACTGTGGGAGTAATCATCCTTATTAGGCCTTGATTTTAGGAAACAGTTTGAAGATAGTCAAATCAGTTTAATTTCAGGAGAGTTTCAAGATAGTGGAGTTAGTTTAATTTAAACTAACTGTTTAAATTTAAGTTTAATTTAAACTTTATCTTGATTTAAACTGCCAAAATATCTTTCTAGTAAAACATGAGGAAATATGTGGGGAGGAAAATATTAACCTCCCATAAAATAATTTTAAGTATTCCATAGGCAAATAAATGTAGAAGTAAAAAACAAAACAAAACAAAACAAACAAACAAAAAAGCAAACCAAAAAGCAAACCAGCCAGGAACATTTCCAGAAATAAATCATTCTCCATCACATAGGGGATAAACATGGGTTCTTTCAGGAAGAAGGAAATAATAAAAATCCAAAAGCTGCATAACCAATCCAGCTACTGTGAATGAGGTTTTCATTGCAAGGTTTTGGTAGTGGGGACTACAAGAATGGCTTCCCCCATGTCTGACAGAGCCAATGCTCCAAGAGGGACCCAGCACTGTCCAAGGCTGAGCCCTTCAGTGAAGGTGGTAGTGCCTCTGGGATAATGTAGTTTTACCCCTTAAGATGGGGTAAAAATAGTGCTGTGCAACAGCAGCTGGAGAGGAGGAAAGAAGATGTGACAGAAGCAATGGTGCAGACACCCAGGTCAGTGCAGAAGGCAGGGCAGGAGATGCTCCAGGCTCTGGAGCTGAGATTCCCCTGCAGCCCCTGGTGCAGACCGTGGTGGAGCAGCTGTGCCCCTGCAGCCCACAGAAGTCCCTGGGGATGCAGAGATCCACCTGCAGCCTGTGGAGGAGCCCCACAGCAGAGCAGGCGGATGCCTGAGAGGAGGCTGTGACCCGTGGGAGGCCTGTGCTGGAGCAGGGTCCTGGCAGGACCTGTGGAGAGAGGAGGCCATGCTGTAACAGATTTACTGACAGAACTTGTGAGCCCATGAGGGACCCACACTGGAGCAGCCTGTTCCCAAAGGACTGAACCATGGGGAAGGGACCCACTCTGGAGCAGTTCATGAAGAGCTGTAGCCTGTGGGAAGGACTCATATTCCATGGAGAATCCCATGGAGGACTGTCTCCTGTGGCAGGGACCCCATGTAGGAGCAGGGGAAGAGTGTGAGGAATCTTCCCCCTGAGGAGGAAGGAGTAGCAGAGAATACATGTGGTGAACTGGCCACAATCCCCATCCTCTCCAATCCTGTACTGCTGTGTGAGGTGGAGGTAAAGAAAACGGAAGTGAAATTAAACTTGGGAAGAATAGAGGATGAGAGAAGGTGTTTTAAGATTTGCTTTTATTTCTCATTATTCTACTCTGATCTGATTGGTAATAAGGTAATTTCCCTAAGTCAGGTCTCTTTTGCCTGTGATGGTGATTGCTGCCTGCCCTTATTCCAATCCACAAGCCTTTTGTTCTATTTTCTGTCCCTTTTCACCTGAACAGGGGAGTGGCAGAGTAGCTTTGGTGGGCACCTGATATCCATCCAGGGTCACCCCACCACACACTGTCATCAAAGGATATTTTATTCCCTGAGCATTTCAGCTGAAATTATCCCTTAGATGAGACACAGACCCAAATGGCAATAGACTATCTGGATATATCCAAGGGTTGTAAATGTTTATCTAGTTCCACTACTAACCTTTCACCAAAGCACAGCCCAGGGATTCTTGTAGGGAGACATAGGCTTTTCCCACTTGTGAGCAGTGGATAATGGATAGTGAGTGCCTTTGCTGACAGCTATTTTTGTGTTTCATGGGGCTTATTTGCAGTTCGGGTACAGAGTAGGCAGAGGTACAGCAGGGAATGTTGAGCAGATGTGACAGAGCGATAACATCCTCAGCATAATCCAGCATCACACAGTTGTGGAGTGCTATAAATACAGCAGGAATTCTCCAAGGCCCAGTTCCTTCAACAGAGTTGGGCATCTCTGCATGGCCATGGATGTAGGCTGCGCTAAATCAGTGTAATCCTCAGGCTTCATTTATTTGTGCACTTCTGTGAATGCTCCTTGGAGGCTGTAAGCATCATTGTGAGCAATGTTACTGGTTCTACATCATGAGGCACTTTTTGACAGCTTTTTGTTTGATTTATTCACTACATGAAGAATTCATCATTACAGGCAAAACATTTCTCTTGTACTGCTGTACAACATCCTTTCCAGGTGTTTCTTTGGGCCTTGGTAACATGCTCTTAGAATGTACTTAATGGAATGAATCCATGTTAATAGCCAGACTGCACAAGGACTGTAACTTCTTAAAAATACCTGAGAAAAGTTTTCTGAGGTTCACTAACAATGTCAGGTTTCAGGAGGCAGAGTCCTCTCATGTTCTTCCATTGCTGCTGTTGCTCTTGCCCAGGAGGACAGGCTGGGAGGGCAAAGGCTGAGCAAAAGATTTCCCTGGAACAAGGCAGTGCAATTGTGGCCTCTCTGTGAACTGCAGCTTTTGGCCTCTTGGCCTCCAAATTTTTTTGGTGAGCAAGTCATCTTATTGTATAAGTGAAATGCATCCTAATAGCCTGTGCATGATGGATTGGAAAAGGCTTTAGATGCTGGAAAGGCTGTTGAACAATATAGTTTCCACTTACAAAGCAGTTTCCTTAAAAAGCTTCTCGGGGCAGCATCGTATAAAAATAGTTATACTAAAGTTGTGAACCAGCTTCTGACAAATCAGGACTAACAAAAGCTAAGGTATAAATAGAAGTGTTTTCATGGGTTTTCTCTTCTCTAGAGGCACACAATCTCAATCAGTGCTGGATTGTAAGAAACAAAAATGCCCTTTTCCAGACACACAGGAAAACAAGGACCTTACAGACTAGTGGCACAGAATATAAATACTGCTTCAAACCCATAAAAATTAGTCAAAACCATGACATTTGTATTTAAGAATGACCCACAGCATATCAGACAATTTTAAAATCCAATTCTTTATTTTATTGCAAACAAACTAGCATCTCCTGCTTTAAAGAAAGGCTAAATACATTATACTTTCATAATTATGGAATGAATTGTCTCCAGGCACTCAAGGATATGAGGATTATCTTAAAGTCTGCAGTGTATTAGAATTCCCAGAAGACAAATGCTGAAGAATGTAAAATATTACATACTCTGTATTTATATTTTGTCAGTGGGCACTCTCAGTGCACCTTATTGGTCATTTTTAAATTAATTTTTTTGGTGAAGTAGGTTAGAATTATTTTTCTTAGAGCAGGTTTTGAAACAGCTAAAGGTAAATCTACTATTTTTTATTCCAGTGTTTGTGTAATCTTGATTTTACTCTGACCCTGTTTCTTCTAGTGCTCTGTGCAAACCATTTCAGAATCTACCAAACCCAATGTAGTTTAATGCACAGTACCAAAGAAGGAAGGTCTGTTTCTGTAAGCCAAAAATAGTTCTTACTGCAGTTAACCTTGCAGCTGAACCAGTTGTGCTATTGCTCTTTCAGTCATGTTTGACCAGTCACGTCTGCACAGACCAGAAGCAAGGCTGAGCAGGGGATCTACATAATCAGTGTGATGCATGACACTGTTCTCAGTGCAGCAGCTCCTCTACTGAAAACACCCCCCTCACAAAACATTCACTTACCAACCACTGCATTTATGATACCCTTTGGGTCTGTGATAGCTGGCTTTGCAGATACTGACTGCTTCAATCTATGCATGGGAAGTGAGGATTTCAGAAAAAGTTTACTGGCATCAAATCCTTCTATAATTCTCCAATCACCCTGTAATCTTTTCTCTTGCAAAAAAAATGCTAGGGGGGCTTTTTTCTATTCTGGATGGGAGTCTGCTGTTCTCTCCTTTTTCTGCTTTCAGAGCCATTTATCATTGTTCAGCCAGGCTAAAAGGGAGATCCCCAGCCATCTCACAACCTCAGAGCATCACCCATGAGCAGAGAGCCACAGTAACATTGCAGGAGAACTTACACTCCATCTCACTGGCACACAGACTAAGACCTGGGTTACACGTGGTTAGTGTGTTTTTGTTCCTGTAGCCAACAGTGCAGCAATTATTAAAGAAAAAAACAAAAAGACACTATTCTGCTCCATGCTGCTGCCAGGTAACAGTTTATGCCATTTGACACCAGATATTCTGAGTATTAATCATTAAAATATTTGGCTACTTCCATTTCCCAGTGATCACTGTAAAAAATGTTCTTCCTGCTAGAGCTACAGCAGAACAGATCTGCATGCTGAAATCCTACTCCTGTCTGTAACAACAGCACCAAAATAGCTTTAATAATTAATCATGCAGTGATTAGATTACAAACTCTGAGGTGGGATGGAGATTTTTGTATTATGCATCAGACAAAAGACACTGGCAATGCTTAACTAGCAGTCACCTGCTCCTGCTCCACCTGCCATTGTGGGAACACTCCGGAAACCAGAAGGGAGACAAAGGCCCAACAGAAATTGATAAAAACCTTCACCTGCCCCTGGTATGTTCAGGAATACAGAACTGTTGAAACAGGTGCTGCTACAGCTGCATGCAAGGGTACAGCTTTGCTTGTTAACTTGTCATTTGCCAGGCCATGCTCTCCATTGTATCCTGACAGAACACAGCATTCAAGCTCCAGGCCAAGCAGGAGTTAAGCTGGGAGTTTTCTGACTGGAAACACCAATGCAAACAGCCACTGTGGCAGGGCTGGGCAAGGAGAGGCCCGGTGTGGGGAAGGGCCCCTGTCCTGTGCTCACCTCTGTTAGGGTCCCTTGCAGTGCCCACGCTGCTCTGCCCTGTCAGCTGCTTGCAACATTGGAAACAAATTTCTGTGGAAGTAGCATTGTTTTGCTGGAATGATTTTATATGTAGCTGATTTCAAGGCAAGTAAGAGTATAAGACTGAGAAACACTAGTATTCAAAACTGGAATTGAACACTAGTATTCAAAATTGGAATATTACTTCCTAGGCTTAACTTCTATTAGAAATTTTGCTGAGCTGTTTTGACAGTTTTTCCAGGCCCTTTGCTCTTGTCACATGACTCTTGGGGCCTATTTATTACAACTACAGAGGAAAAATCCCTCATCCATATGCTGGATCTGGAATGAAATGTGATAATACTAGTGTGTCTAGTTTAATGCCTTCACTGGTATAAAAGTATGATTTAAAAAAAGGGACCTTAGGACCAGTTTTATGGTAGCCACAAGAACTGGTATCAGTCTGGCCTAGAATCAAGACAGTTTTAGGGGAGGAGAGGGAAAGAACACTGTGGACTGAAATGAGCAAATCAAGTTAAACACAACCATCAATCAAGTTAAATTTTGCCAGTTGCTGGAGACACTTCACAGCACTGAACAGCTAAACAACAATTATTGTTAGGAAGTGCTTGGGAGGCAAAGAGCTGTCACTGCCTGCTGACCAGAGCACAGCCAGCAGTATCTGGGCAAAAGGGTCAGGGCAAGCTAGGGTGTGGCTGGTGCCCATGTGGGACAGATGTACTCCAAGCCTCCCCAGGGCTCCCGCGGGGCATGCAGGCCATGCTTGGGAATGATGGGTAGCTCAAGAGGGCCATGGCTGCCAGAGCGCCCAGTGAACGTCACTGTCCTCATCCTCCATGGTCAAACGCAGCACAGGTGGCAAAGCTTGCCCCAGGAATAAAAGTGATTCGTGTGATAGATACAACGCTAGTTTTTAATGACAGTGGGATCTTTTTAATAAACAACAGCCAAGTTCTGAAAGTGTCAAAACATATCCCTCTGCAACTAGGAATTTACACAAACCACATGGCTTTTTTTTTCCTCCCCTCTTTCACTGCCCCTTTTACCACTGACCTTTATGAAAAACGGAAGTTAAATAAGAGAAAAATAGCTTTAATGAAACATCAAGGTTGAGAAATCAAAATCAGACACTCCAGCAACAGGAAGTTTCAAAAGCAGTGTTCATAACAACGTCTTGCTGAACTGTGGCACACTTGCTTTGCTTTTTCTTTAAGTTTTAAGCCATACTATAGTGCGCACCTTGACTCAGCAGCTGGGCACAAGGAGAGTATTGTGGCATTAGTTTAACTTTGCAAAATTTCCTAGGCATGGACAAGTGTATTGAACCCAACCCCTGAACAATTTCCTGACCCCTGCAATCAGTGCTACAGCTTGTGTCTTTCCGGTAAAGGCATCTGAATTGTTTCCCTGTGCAAATACACCTAAGCTTGTTTGTTATTTTATTCTAGGGCGCTGGAGACAGTTTTGTGGGAGCACTGGCCTTCTACCTAGCCTACTATCCCAAGTTATCCATGGAGGAAATGATCAGGAAGTCCAACTGCGTCGCATCAGTGAGTGTCCAGGCACCGGGGACACAATCTTCATATCCTTACAGGAAGGACTTGCCTCAGGACCTTTTCTAATTGATTGTCTAGCTCACTGTACTGATTTTATCTCATACCAGACAGCATTATTCTTCTGACTGCACTGAGGTTCTCCTCTGCTGACTGGAAAGGCCAGCAGAGTCTCTTTGCTTCTCATTTCAGGAATCCTGTATGTTCCTGTTGTACAGCAGTAGATGGGGTGTGGGTGGTGGGTCTCTCAAACACAGCACAGCAGCTCTCTGGCCCCACACAGCCCTAGCTGTCCAACACAGTGTGCCTTATTGAACTACATGAAGTTTACAGCAAACATCTGCAGGGTATTGGGCTCCTGACAGTATTTGCACTTGATTTTATCAGAAGTGCTTATGTGAAATGGCAGCACATGAAGCAGAGCATTAGCTTTGAGACTATAACTTCAGTGCTCAAACTCCAGGGCCAGTGTTTGGCTCACCACAAAGCCCCGTACATGGAGCCTGGGCGCGCCTGTGCCCACATGCCTCAGGTGTGGCACTGCACTCTGCGCTTCCCCACGCTCAGCAAGGTCCCTCCAACTGCAAACAGGACACCACTGCTACTGAGGTAGACTTGGAAAAATGTCTCTAGCCACATTGCTCTGAACACAGGCGAGCTAATCAAGGAAAAAAAGCTTACAAAAACATCAGAGAACTACCTTGGCTGTTTTCTTCATGTCTCACAAAAACCCAAGAATGAAAAATCTGTCCTACTAACCTGGCTGAAAGTAATACAGCCTTTAACAATGTTAATTGCTCATCCAAAAACTCATCTAGGTTCCCATTCCTTCTTTCCTCAGAAGGAGCTGGTGCAACATTACCCTTCCAAGTAATGACACCAGCCCATGGTCACTACTGTCGCATCTGTGGCTGGTAGGTTAGAAAAACTTGCAATCCTGCCATTGAATTCCTGCTGTGGAAAATGTTAATTTTTATTGCTTTATAAAACAATAGTTCCTTTGAAGATTACAGCCTCTTTCACAATAGAAAACACAGACAATGGGATTTGCTATTCAGTTTTTTTTAATTGAGCACTGTAAAAATAACTCAAAAGATAAATAAATGTTACTGTGATGATCTATGTCCAGACATTAAGAATTTTCTCTCTCTACATTGTTTTATTCACAATGGCCTTCAAATCACAGGAGACGGTGATCCCAGTTCATTTCCTCTCTTTTCAGCCCATGTTGCTGGATTTCTGAATCAGTGTTCACCCCATCCTCCCCCCAGACCATCCTCGTCTCATGTATAAATCAAGTCCAGTCATTGTTCACACAGAACGGATTTTTCTCTTCTCTGTGAAGAGGACACGTTGTTTTGCTACAGGGGGAAAAGAAAAAGAGAAAAAAGAATCCGTTAAGAAGCCTGAAGTGTTAAAATTCAATTCAACCAGCCCACGTTCCTTTTCTCCTGGCTGCCTTCACTGCTTAAATGAGTGTGGAGCAACTGACTGGCACCGCACTGTTGTTAAGCAACTCTTGAAGGAGTTTCGTGGTGCTTTCACTTTACCACATGTAATTTTTAGTTCCTAAGATGTCCACTTTACCTCTGTGAGAATAAGTGTCAGAATGCAAGTGACTGAAAACACTCAACAGCTGCTCTGTGTGACTGTTCTGAGTCACAGCTGTTCAATGTAGGGACAAAAATAGGTTCTTTCTGCTTTCTACTACTCTTCAACTCCAGAGCCCAAACAACTACAGATGATGAGCTGGATCCAGTTGGCCTCACAGACTGACTGAGAACTTAACCAGTTGTCCTGTGGATCTCTCAGCGAGGCACCAAGAGTGGCCGTGACCACAATGCCTGATGCAGGTGTTTGCAAAAAAAAACCTGCAGGGGCAGGTTAAGCATAGTCAATACATTAATAAAAACCAAAAATTACAAAATAAAGCAGAGCAAAGCTTTAAAATGCCATCTGAAAATCAATAGTTTGGTTAGTTTCATTATATGAATTCCTTTGAAAGCTATGCAAGAGCAATCCACACAACAAAATCTCTTCTCCCACAAAAAAGTTTCGTTTTAAGAAATACTGCAGATAGTACAGATTCTGTTGCTGCAGTTGGGAGGTAGTGAAACTTAGGCAATCCTGCCACTACTTCACTAAAATGCTTCATTCTGTGGATGTCCCAGGTTTCTAAGAAGTATAAAACATAAGGTGAAAACACATGCCAAGTGAAAATGCTTCCAAACATATTCCTGATGTGAGTTGTTATCTAGACTCAAATTTACTTCCCTTCACACATGCAACACTTTCTCACATCAATTTCTCACTTGTGTTCTACTACAGGCTACAAAGATCAAACCTTTCTTCAGCAACCTACTACATGTTCTGAGTTCTTCTCTTTCTTCACTTCCCTACAAGTGGCAAAGCCTCTGGAGGATCACTCTGCACACTGTTTCAGTGCAATAATTTTTTTTTTATTCAAGAATATAATCCCAGAGATCTCTGATTGCCCTTCTGTGTGGAATTCAAAAGGAAAGCCACAACCTCTATCACCTTTGAAAACTGCATATTGCTTCCCTTGTGGTGTCTCTCACCTCTCCAAGCTCCTGTACTGTTAGCTCTGAGAATGAAAAGGTAGTCCTCTAAAAAGAACATTTTAAGAAAAAATAAACTTGAATCACATGCATTATCACACATTGAACTGGCCATGCGTTATCTACTTAGAGCTGCTTAATAAATTTCTTATATTCTACAACTTTAAATAAGCCTTTTTTGCACTAGCTACACCATGTTATTTCTAATATAGTTTGGTTTAAGCTTTTTAACATTAAATTCAGCTTTTTAATACTAACAACAGAAACTTGAACCCTTAGTCACATTTCAAAAAGCTGGGTGAGCAAAAGACAGTGTGGCAGGTGCTATAACCTGTCCAACAAATCAGATTCTTAAACTGAGAAAATCTGCAAGGACCAGGGGAACATAAAAGAATCCACTAACTGCCATCTGGAGAGTGATATCATTTGTGGAATAGGAAGAATCTGTGCCTATTTCTTTAGAAGAAAAAGTCCATTTTGTAAGAGGTGGTTAAAATTTCTGGTCTAGAGCTCCCATGGCAGCTTAACAGAACACTTCTGTTGATGCATACTTTGTGCCTGCTTGTTGGAGGTAGCACAGTCTAGCAAACCACACAAAGAAACAGAATGAAAGAACTCCTGTGTCACTTGACTTCGCCAGTGACATGTGGCATGGCTGTCATCAAAGTCTCTGATGTGTCAGGCAAGTCATTACTTTGTTTCACTGCCACAATCTGTAAAATGAGGGTAACATTTACTTCCCACTGGAATGTCATGAAGAACAGCAACTGTACAGTCATTTGAGTATGAAACATGTTATGACATATTCTGCTCTGATGGGAAAAATCCTGTTGCATTCAAATCTTGTCTCCCAGAGTCAGAGAAGCTCACACAAAGCACGAGCCCTTACCGATGGGATCGTATCTCAGCAGGACCAGTTTTTCCTGCAGCCGCAGTCTCCTGATGTTGAAGCAGTAGCCTGTCTCTGCAGCGCTCTTCATCCTCACCAGAATGTATCTACAGTCACAAGGGATGGCTCTGTGTCAGTGCATAGGCACTCAGTGAGGGCCCACCAGTCTGCCAGGGTACGGGCCATGGACAAGCTTTCAGCACACACAGTTTGGCATGATCACATTTCATTTCAACTTCAGGGATGGGAGTATCAAAACTACGTATGCTTAACTTTTAACACAGGCAAACACTAAACCGTAAGCTCCAGCATCAAGTTTAAGTAAGTAATTCCTTAAGGATATTAAGGATATATCCTTAATATACAAAGATACAAGCCTAGAGAGAAGTATCTCCTCCAAAAAACAGTGAGGTGGGAAGAATAGAAACAGGAGAGACAAAAAGGAAAATCAGCATACAGTTGAGTCACTAAGGCTTAAAAGCTAAGGGCAAGAGAGGAAGGATGATGGTAGTTGAAGATGTTCAGGCTGTAGATAACACTGTATCACAGACTATCACTTCCTCATGCAGAGAGGAAGCTAAGCAGATAGGCTGGCACAAGAGGCATGCGAAAGGAGAAGCAGAACCCCTTGGCACCATCCTGCTAGAGATACAGAACTCGTTATTAACCCAGCCACGGGAACCCCCTTCCCCACCGGAGGGCTCTCGTTTTGCGGGGCAGGCTGGCAGCAACTGCGGTGTCCCAGGAGCACGAGACTGAGGAAGCTGCTCCACACCTCCAGTCTGGAAATATCCCAAGATCCAAACAACTTCCCAGTTTCAAACTAAATGTAAAACCCTCTAACCAGTCTGTAAATTACATCTTTCTCTTCCATTTCAATGAAGAGACGGATACAGCTCAGTTAATTTTCCATTTTCCTGTATTTTCCCGCTTCTAACAAAATGGTCTGTCAAAATGAACCCGTTCTTCCTCACTTGTACAGCTCTGACCAGTTACTTCCTTAAGCTCATCCTTTTCAGCTTTGCAATGTAATTTACTGTTGAGTTCAAAATAAAGAGAAAGACAGTGGATTCCTGCAGACAACTGACTGAACATACTATTGGGATTATCCCTGGTTGTTGCCCTCTCCTGTACACTACTGCAGGTGTGCTGTGAAGCTTCAGTAACCACAAAGACTCCTTTCCCTATATCTCACTCACTTCCTCAAAGCCTCTGTGCAGCTTCCCCTTTCTAAGGGAATCAGTGGCATCAGTGTGGCCAGGCCTTCAAATTCTTGTGCACCACACATTGGAGGCCAAGCCCATTCCAAACAATACACCTTGCTCAAAAAAAATTACTCCCCTGTGAAGGAATGTAACAAGGAGCAGAGGTAGAAAACACTAGCAAGCTGTTGGGGCACAGGAAGAAGTCCAAGGGGAGTGGAGAAGGATAAATAATATAAGAACATATTCCTGGAGTGCATGTGGGACTGTAAAAGAACAGAAAGAACCATTGGGATAAAAAAATAAAAGGGAGTGTGTGGTAGAAATCCCTACATGAACATTAGTAACACCATTTAAAAAAGCTACTCTTTCACCTTGCAGAAACCTCCTGGTTAGCTGTGTTTGTTTTCTGAACAGATAACAGCAGAACAATGAGATGTCAAACTGCTTTCTGTCAGGCACATACTTGGGAAGTGCTTTCTTAATTTAAAAGCCTGACAATTGTGCAGAAATTCTGTAACAGAAGAATCTGCTCAAATGTGGCAAGGGGTTGGTACTGGCTCTGCTGGGGGCAGATTCTTAAAAAAAACAATATACAGAAATTGTACCAAAGGCCATAGATCCCAGGCCTGTGTGGTATCAAGTATAATACACTCACACAGAATGCAGCTTCTGGGAATGGGAAGATATGAATGTGTGCACATAAATGCACCAGTTTAGGCTCTTGGATTTGTCTAGCTAATTTTCTTACGAAGAGCATTTTGGATCCAAGTCAGTTTCTCCACATGCTCTTATTTCCTTGTGCCCACATTGTAAGAGCACTGGTGTGCTCAAAGCACATATTCCTTTCTTTCCAATCCTTAACACAGGTCAGAGGACTGTGACTAATTTCCTTCCAGAGTCCACTAACATCTCTGCTGAGCTGGACTAGAGAGCAAACTGAGATGCCCAGAGCACTGACTGCACCCCATCCATTCCTCACACCCAAACTCAGGAATATGCTCGGCCTAGGAAGTGTTCTGCACTCTGGCTATGGCAAAGCTTCACAGCACCTGCTCAAAGTCCACACCACAGACAGCAGACCCATGCTGTACCTTAGTTTACTCTCCTCAGCTAAAAAGGTATGACAGGTGACCAACAGGGAAAATACTTGGATAATTTACAATCTCTCTAATCACAGAGCACAGAGGTGTGCTCCCCCTGTGCAGGGAGCTTTGGAGATTACTGTTGAGCTTAATGCTACAGCCCATAGGACAAAACCTGCATTTGCTGCAAGTTCAGAACCCACGGCAGAGTTTCACACCATTCTGTACTTACCTGTGAGAAGACACACATACAGAATGGCTGAGAGGATGCAGCCAGAGTCAAGGACTGGAATTCTCTCGGGTATATTAAAAAAATCTAGAGAAGCTTAACATTTTGTAAAGATACAACATAACAGTAATCAAAAACTGGTGAGGAAAACCATCACTTACTTAGATTTGCTCTTGGCCACTGGTTTGTTTTTTTTTTTCAGCATGAAGAAGAGAAAAACAGAAGAAACAGTTACCATTGTATCTCGTTTCCTTTATATGCAACATACTAAGATTAAGTGTGTTCCATAGCCTGACTTTCTAAAGCCCCAGAGAGATAGTGCAAAGAGATTTACTGTCACGATAAAGCACCACTCATTCTTCCACGTGCTGCCAGCTCCCTGCTCTTTCTGCTGTCATGTCACCTTTGTAGGTGTCTGTGCAAATGCAGTGCCCAGCATGACAGGCTGCACTTGCTGCATCCTCCAGATCTTCTCAGTAAGTTTTCAGCTTCAGAGCCGAGTATGATTCTCTGGGCGAATGTGAAGTTGAGACAGGTGTGAGGAGCACTGCTGGTGGAAACTGCAGTCCCAGTCTCCCGGACTTGTTTCCACCACCCCGGTTTCTGTTCCCGCTGTGGTGCCAGCACAAGGGCTGGCACGGCCACAGGGGCAGAGCAGGGAGCTCTTCTCAGCTGGGCCCGACCTTCCACGGGCCTGCTTTGGGGCCCGCTCACCTAACCCACAGCACAGCATGAAACAGGCTGAACTATTGCTCTGTCACCTCACTGAAGTTAAAGTAATCATAAATCTGCAGCACAAGTTCAAATCCCCACTAAAAAAAAGAAGGTTATGTTTATTGTGTCTGTGCAAGTCTCGTTTAGGTCACACTGCGGTTCCTCCGGGGCACGCTGGGAGGCCCCGCGGCCGAAGGAGGGGAAGGGCCGGGAGGGGTCACGAAGGTCGCGCCGCCGGAGCCGCCCGCCCGCCCTCAGAGCCGCCCCGGCGGTCACTGCCACTGCCACTGCCATTGCCGCCGCCCGGCCCCGCCGCGCCCGCGCCACTCACGGGCCGCCGCCGTCAGGAACATCGCGCCGGGCCCGCCGCCACCGCCACCGCCACCGCCCCGCCCCTTCCCTTCCGCCGCCACAACCGCGTCCGGGGCGCGGGGCCGGGCCAGCGGGGCCGGGCCGGCAGGGCCGCACCGCCCGAGGGCGGGGCCGGCGGCGCTGCCGTGTCCGTGCCCGTGTCTGTGTGGCTGTGGCTGTGGCTGTGGCTGTGGCCGTGCCCGCGCCAGGAAGCCCCGGCCTGGGAAGTGCGGGATGCTGTTCTGGCGGCCGGGAGGGCTGGTGGTATCCTGGGCCTGGTGGTATCCAGCACAAGCTGTGGCCAGCAGGTCGAGGAGGTGATCCTGCCCCTCTGCTCAGCCCTGGTGAGGCCACACCTGGAGTGCTGTGTCCAGCTCTGGGCTCCTCAGGACAAGAGGGACACGGAGCTGTTGGACAGTACCTAGTGGAGGGCAGCAGAGATGATTAAGGGACTGGAGCATCTCTCTCATGAATAAAGGCTGTGGGAGCTGGGCCTATTTAATCTAGAGAAAAGTGAGAGGGCATCTCACTCGTGCATATAAATATCTCAAAGGTGGATAGCAAGAGGATGGTGCCCAGCAACAGGGCAAGGTGCAGTGGCCATAAACTAAAACAAAAGAAGTTCCACCTCAACATGAGGAAGAATTTCTTTGCAGTGAGTGTCAGAGGACTGGAACAGGCTGCCCAGGGATGTTGTGGAGTCTCCCTGCCTAGAGACATTCAAAATCCACCTGGACATGGGATGTATTCCTTCTTGAGTGATCTGCTCTAGGTGACCCTGCGTTGGCAGGGGATTGGACTAAATGGTCTCCAGAGGTCCCTTCAAACTCGGACAATTCTGTGATCCTGTGATCTCCCCATGCAGGCCTGTCCCGGCACATGCCCACAGCCCGTCTCTGTGTCTGTCCGACAGTGGCTCACAGCAGCAGGGCCAGTGCAGAGGGGGACATGCCTGGCCATGATGTCCCCACAGTCTGTTCACAGTCTGTTCTGGCCTGGCAGCACATCGGGGTTCTGTACCACTGCATGGAATGATACAGCAGGTTTGGCTTGGAAGGGACCTTAAAGATCATCTCATCCCAACTCCCTCCTGTGGGCAGAGACACCTCCCACTAGACCAGGTTACTCAGAGCCCCAACCAGCCTGCACATGGCTGTGTCATGTTGCACTTCTCATCAACTAAGACCCCCAAGTCCTTCTCCTCAGGGCTGCTCTCAGTCTATTCTCTCATCCTTCAGTGCATTTTAGGCATTGGAATAGGTTGCCCAGAGAGATGATGGAGTCACCATCCCTGGAGGTGTTTAAGAGGTGTCTGGATGTGGTGCAGGGGGATGAGGTAGTGGTTTAGGGGTTACAGTGATAGTGCTGGGTTGATGAGATAGGCTAAAAGGTCTCTCCCAACCCCAACAATGCTATGATCTGCTAACCTCTGCCTGCCTTTGTTCTCTTTTTTATTAAAAAGGGGGTGCTGCTGTGCTGTCAAAATCCCCAAATCATTAGGCAACTAAATCTATCAGTGTTCATGAGATACCGTACAAAAGCCATGGGCAGGGAGGCTCAAGACAGGCACTAAAGCAAGTCTTCATATTCCTCTGACCCATTAGATAATGAACAGTAATATATTACCCTCTGAAAAATTCACAAAAGGTCTGTGGCTTACTCTGCTTCCATCAGTTAGGTAAACTGTTATTGATGGAATTCAAGTCCTTGAATATTTAGCGATTACTAAGGCAAAAAAAAGTCAGCTTGACATATTTAGATGAAAAACAAGACTTAGAATGTATAATAACATGCAGTTAATGATATATTCTATGGCATGAAAACAAGAGGCTGACCCTATAAAAGACTGGAGCAAACATCTCCAGGAAAACATTGCAGCTTGTGTCAAGTGTTTACTTGATATGTTGTTCCTTTATTCAATTCAATTATTTCCAAATACCTCCTCTTAATGATACAACATTTCAGTCTTTACTATGTGGCCTTCAGAAGTATAAATCTAGTAGTTACATAATCTGCCCATGAATATCAGAGTGAGAATTTGAAAACATTTGAGATGATAAAATGTGAGTGCTGTAAGACTCCTTCTCTTTGATCTGCATTATTGCCTCAGTCAGAGCACAGACTGAAAAGGAATGGGATTGCCAACCTCCTGACTTCACTGCCAGGAATATAAATCAACATTAAAGATGATTTCTAAATGAAATAGCAAGCTAAACATTTGTAGAAACACATCATCAAATAGAGGTTACTGCCTCTTTTTAAACTTCTTGCCTGTTGGCAGAAAGAAAACTGTTCCAGTGACATTTTCTCTGCTCTGCTGTGACACGGGCTGCACAAATATAGACACTGTGGATTAGAATAGACTTCGACAGTCTTCAACTTTCTTTTTAGCAGCCTCTTCTGTAGACAGTTCTCAATAGCTATGGGTAAAACCAGGGGGTCTGAAACTGGTATGTGTGGCAAGGTGCTGACAAGTGTCACATGCCCCTGATGGCAACAGTCATAGCTGACCTTGAGGAAAAGTTGTCCTGGCTGGAGGAAAGGAGAGAGAGAGTGAGAATTTCTGACCCTGGCTCTGATTCAGATTTGGCATGTGGGCTAGGATAAGTCATGTTCTTTGAGATCTTCGATGGCATGTGCAGTGCAAATGCAGATTTTTCCTTCAACTTTGCCTAAAGAAAGCAAGGAGTGTGATGAACTGTAATGCCAGCCTAGATAATTCTGGTACTTGCTTAAAGAGTAGTCACTCGTGACTCCAGCAGAGAAGTTGCTGGTGCCAAACTGATCAATGTCACTCAGAATCAAACATAGGGTACGGTTTTTACCTCCCTAGAAAAACAACAATTTCTCATGGTATAATCAAACTGCTTCTTTCCCATTTTATGCTTTATGTTCTAGGCTGAGCCCTCCTTCACCTTCAGGAAGTGAGGAGATGGCTGCTCCCTGCCAAGAAAGTGCAGCCAGGTTTCTGGCACACACTGGAGCAGGCAAAGGGCTGGTGTCTGAGGTTGGCAAGGGTGAGGCTTCTTCAAGTGCAGCGCGACGCCTCTAGTCAGTCATGGCTCGAGAAAGCCACAGAAGGGGAGAGGGGGGCAGCAGCTGAAATGTTTGCAAGGTAAATATCCTCTTGGCACTGGATTTCCTACATGAGTTGCTGTAATTAACACATACAAAATCCAGGGCTGGAAACAAGAGAATAACACTAAAGCCTGGGAAAAGCTCCATGTGTCCTTCCTGGTTTCCCACAAAAAACAGGCAAACAGCTAACTAAGCCAAAAAATGCAGACAGATTGGTGGACATAGCTTTTAAACAGCCAGGCTACTTTCTCCTCCCTTCTTTCCCTTTCTCAGCGTGTTACCACTTAACAGTGTCCTGCTGTCCGCAGTGTTAAACAAACACTCATGGGCACCATTGTGCAAATCACTCATCCCAGATAACAGATGGATTTTTACATTCTTTCTGCATATTTGAATCCATTATCCCAACAGGGCCAGAAGAAAGTGGGCATTAGCTTAATGCAGTTCTGAAAGAGGAACTGTTCAGGTCAGGAGAGCGGGAATTATGGAAAGAGCCATCTGAAGTGCTAAATCACTTTGAGCCAGTGACTAAATCCATTTCAGCTGCTGGTCTGTTTGAAGTGGCCTTTAACCTAGTTCTTGGGTGTGATAATCTTGTTAGAAAAGGTGGAAAAGCAATGGGCTTGGATGCTTCCCTTCTTACCTCCATAACTTAGTCCCCTTAGATCAGATGTAGGGCACTCTGGTGTGCTTAGGGCACAGCTCTGTTTTCAGGGATTTACCTGCACTCTGCTTATTGCTTCCAGAGCATTGATCTCTGGATCTGTTCTGGAGCTCCTTTCCCCTGCACTGACGTCATTCATATGTAAGGGGGGAAGAACAAAGACAGCACTTGCCTGTTTCTTGTGTGATTTTTCAATACCCATTTCCCAATCCCAGCATCCACAGTAACAACATCCTTTCAAACCGCCCCCTCTTGAAATGCCACTGTAGTCAAACAGCTGCAAATCAAAACACCTTGTAAACAAGTGACTGAAATCCCGTGGGATGCCCGAGGGCTTGGGCACGTCTCAGAGTGATTATAGTTCCTGCTATACAAATTGGAGTCCATGCAGCACAGTTTGTGCCAGCTACGAGCTCTTGCCTTTTATTTTTAGCCCTGTTTGTCGAGGGGTTCTCATAATAAAAAGAATGACGTTCGGTATCAGTGACACACAGATAAAATTAGATAGTAGCCGGAAGTGATCCTACAACTAATCCTCCCCATTTTTCCCACAAGCTTTGGGATCCTGTGGGCCTCAAGGACAGCTTTTCTCTGTGTAAATTTCATTTCCCATCAGCAGGCAGCTGAAAAATTGGGCTTGCATAGGACTTGTGTGCAAAAGGAATGAATGTCATTGTCAGTGCTTATGCCAACAGCTGGGACCATCTGGGACACCAAAGACAACAGTGTCTAGATGTGTACAGCTGATCAGAGGTTGTTTTTAGCAAGCCTTGAAACCTTCTTCCCTTTTTGGGGCAACAGAACAATGTTTTTGTCTCCCATGCGTGGAGTTTTGTGCACAGAGCAGCTTAAGTCATCAGGGCTCAGTCCTGGAAGTGATTAGTCCCCCAGACATAAGACACCCGCACTGATGCTGAAGATATTATTCCTTTCTTTGGAAGAAGCTGCCTAGGGGAAAGACAGGACAGGAGATGCATTAGCTTACATCTCTAAAGTAAACATTCTCTCAGGAGAGCAGGATCAGTTCTCATTTGTTTGGGCGCTTTTTTTTTCCCCTCTAAATTTTGGATTGCTTTTGTTTTTACTTCACTGTAAAAGAAGAAAATACAAGAGGTTAACTGGTCAGCAGATTCTCTCTATTGCTTAGCAACACTGAATTCAATCAGGCAGTGTGACTAGTGCACCTTCAAAGGAAGGTGCAATTGTTTGCTGTGTAACACAAAGGATTTAGCTGTGGTATTAGGGAAAAGAAAGAGTGTATCAAAATCAAAGCTGTGAACCTGCAAGGCTGAGTACTTTTAAGCAGGGTAAGTAAAGGCAAAGAGGGAAGACAGTTATGTATGTAATGTGAACGTGGTGGGACACAGATAGGGAATGATTTTTTTTCCTCCTGTAGCTTACTGGAGGAGTATGGATCAAGTGCCTGGACTTGTTTCATTTTATGTCAGAAACCTACTCTGGAATGAATTTGTGTATCACTTGCTCCTTGGCAAGGGGATATCTTTAGCTTCAAGCCAGAGTTAACAGCTGTAAGGGAAAAGAAAACAGGTGGTTCAAGGGGACAAGTGGATATAGAGAACCAGAAAAAGGATACAGCTTTCTGCATCCCGTGGCCTCCCTAAAGACTTTCTCACTTGAAGGAAGGTCACAGGTTCAAAGCTGTTTCTCAAGTGTAGCTATGTAGCATTGCCTTGATGTCATGCAGTATTATAAACAAGTTATTATTTCATTCAGTGTTTTGGGAAATGATGGGACTGGAACAATACACCCACAGCAGTTCCCTCCCCTATCCCAGCAGACTCTTTAGTGAATTACTTATGAGCTGTACCTCACTAACTGATGCCTGTCTGTCTGTCTGTGTGTCTATGTCTGGTAGTGTGTCTCTAAGGAATTTCAAGTAGGAATATTGTGGATTTTGTGAAGGGCAGAGAGCTGGGAAGGAGGAGAGGGACATAAATTTGCAGTGTCTTGTGGTTTGATGGATGTTTGATTTATGAACATTGGGCTGAGAAGGCCCCAGGGCTTCGTAGCTGCAAGCATTGAATGCATCATCGCTCCTTTTTCCACGCATTTGTGCTTCTGAAGCCAGTCACTCATTTACACCTGATGGGATTGCAGAAAAACAGAGTTAAGCAGGGCAGTGTTCCATTCATTTCTGTCTGCTGAGCTCAGGTTCAAGCTAGACCTGGGATGAATACTTAAAAACATTAGAATCATCATATAGGAGCAAGTTCTAGAAATGAGGTTCAGCAGGAATGTATGTAGAAATCTGAAGTCTTGGGCTCTTGCATAACTGTCTGTGGCTAGTTCCCTAAATCCTTTTCTTCTGCTGTAGTCTCCCTAGATCCATTTTACTTAAAAACATACAAGCAATTTTAAAGCCCTAATGACGCACAATGTGTGTTCCTTGACCTTTGCACAATCTCTGCAAAAAGACTGTCTTTCCTCTTTCTATTTCATAAGTACTGACCATTTGGCCTGCCCTGTCATCCCCAAATATAAAGAAATAGTCTCCCTTCTGTAGAGGGGAGGCAGCCCACTGCACTAAGAAGATAAAAACTGTAACAATATTCATAGGTGGCCTGTTGCAAGGGTTTTGTTGACCAGTAAAGATATATCTACACTTCAGTCATTTTTTAGCCCATGTTATATTCTTCAGTGATTCCAACTATTAGATCAAATAATGTAAATGTAGCTCAGCTTATCTTTCTGGAAATATTCCTTGTCTGAAAAAGAACAAGTTATTTCCCCACATCCTTATATAGAGCAAGATATTCTTGAACTGCCCACAAAACAAAGCTAAACTGAATTACAAATTTTCCCCAAAAGTTATCCTAACCAAAGGAATCAGAAAAACTATTTATCTTCCTTTCTTCCCCATCTGTCACAACATGGACTCTAACCTCACCATTACAGGAAAAACTGCTGTTCCCAACTGTGTAGATCAATAAGAAACTAGGTGTTGCTCCCTAAATGTAACTGGTCCCATAACTCTAGCCAATATCTTTAAGGTCGCCTTGCTACCTAGTCTAACTCAGCATGTGTCCAAGGGGCATCGTGGCCTAAAAATCAGATCTGTAAATATGATGAAGACATGGCCCATAGCATGTGACCTTAGATAAATTCCTGTCCAAATATTCTGCCTGCTCACATGATGACCCAGTCCATACTGGGATATGACTGGTGGACTGATATTCCCAGCCCTGTCCTGCATTAGGCTCTGATGACCTAGTTCTGGGTAATGGAAGATCTCACCTCTTCCTCAGCACAAAAATACTCTTGCATCATTTTGAAATCCTATTGCTGGCATTGAAAAGTTCACATAAACTAGTACTGTCTGTAGTGACCTCGTGCTTGCATGTAAAATCACGGTCAGGGCATTTCATGTTAGCAGTAAACCAGAAGAATTTACTGGAATGGGATTGAATTTGTTTTCAGCATGTCTGCAGAGCCAAATCAATTCCAAGAGTTTTCTGAGCTGCTGAACAACCAGAGGCAATCATTGCACTTTTCTGCTGCCTTTTACCTCTTCTAGGCAGGAACTGTCTTCTACTCTGCATTTGTACAATTGCCAGCGTTGTGGGGTGGCACCTCATTGAGCCCTCTGCATCAATGGGATGGCTTTGGTGAGCCTCCACTTGCAGGACAGCCAGCAGGACACCCCTCCAGCTGCCCTCCTGCCTGCAGTACCTGCGGGTAACATACAGGCAAATGCACTTGAGTTAGATGTGGATCTGACGCCAACTGCATCTGGCAACCACTCTGGCACTGCAGAGGACTGCCCCAGGATTTCTAGTTATTTTTAATTCAGCATCAGATTGGACCCAGTTGCTCCTGGTTAGAGATCTTTTTGCAATAACAAACTAAGATTACATGAAGAGCTTAAAAAAGAATTTCACCCCCCAGGGCTAAATTACTTCCACTTATATACAACTGTCATATCTTTAAAGGGCAAACCCAGAAAGCTAACACTGAAAAATATAACTCTACAACCGAGATTATCTGCCTGCCTTCTCTGGGCAATCGTGTCTCATATCTAGAAGGTCTTTCATAGCAAAACCCAAAATTCAAGCTAAGTAGATGAAAGATTTATGTACAGAGTAGGAAACAACAGCTTGGGAGGAGGTGTATTTGATTGCTGGAGCCAGTTACAAAGAGAAACCTCAAACACCATACGACTGCTTTTCCATAGCATCTCACTCACGTCTGGTAAAACCACTCCATGCTCAGCCAGACTTTGCAAACTCCTGCTCACCAGCTGAGAAAGGCATGGTGACGTGCATGTTATGGAAGCATCTGACACTGGCAAACACCTCCCTTCTATATTTAGCTCAGCATCCACTCCAGGCATTTTATAACTATTTTTCATGAAGTAATAATTCAAAAGTGGGAAGAATGAAAGCCCTCTGTACCAACTTACCTGTCCCACAGGAGCCCTCCTGCTGTTCAACTCACATTTAGGGAATTTAATTAGGAGCCAAGTTACATAGGAACATGAAGAGGCCACACCTTCCCTCACTTTCTGTGAATATTCCCACTCAAATGATGAGAGAGCAGTCATGCTTCACATAGTGGATGTATTCAGCCCTGATTATATACCTGGATTAATAATTGAGGCACTTAACACCAGGGGCAAATGGATTTCCCTGAAGAACACAGAAATTATGGAGTGGGGAGCTCAACATGTCAAATGTCCAGAAGTAGAAGTGCTCATAGCCCTTTGTTCAAAAACTTTCCTTTGAAGAACATTTAACTCTCTTCAGAATTATTGTCTCTTTTCCTCTCAACTCCTTTTCAGTAGTGACATGGAGAAAAGTGGAAGAGGAGAAAGGAAAGATGAAGAAAAGAGTAAACATTTTTCACCGGGTTGGGGTTTTTTTACATTAAAAAATCACTTAATTTACATAGAAAAGTCTGCAGATTTCAGACTTCCATCCAAAAAAAGGATGATTTCCATTTTTTTTTTCTAGTTCTGCCTATAGAAAATATCCCCTCTAGAGTTTTTGGTGTTTTCTTTTTCTTTCTTTTTATGTGAGGTTAGAACCCAGCACTGCATTGTCTTCAGAGAGCAGCACACTGAGACCAGTGACCAACTGGTACCTTGACAAGAGTCCTAGCCTATTCTTCAGCCACAGTTGTATCTCACATCTCCCAGGCTGTAAATGCTTGGGTGTAAACTTAGAAGCTTAGGGAGCATTTGTATCTCCCTACTACACTCATTCACATGCAGCTATACCACTTCCAATGAAATCCCAAGATTTAGAGAGACTGAATTGCTTTAGGCCTCATGGGTTCATTCAGTCAGATGCAATTTATCATTTAACCCTTTCAGGAGATCTACCAGTTGCCAATCTTGGCTTCATTTTCTCATTCTTAAAACTGCTGAGCAGAAAGGTCAAATAGTGTGAAATACAGCAAGGAGCAAAGGCCATTTGTTTGAATCTGACTTTTTTCTCAAGAGAGGGAACAACTTGCAATTGGTGGTGTGGTCCAGGATGCTCAGGGTTTGTAACCTTCCATAACTCTTCTGCAGTCTCTGGTTAAAAGGGAGGATGGAGTAGCTGCCTGCCCTGCTGTATTCATCGACATTTCTTCCTGTGAGGTTGTCTGTGTTCCAGAAGGAGTCTGTAACTCACTGACTGATCAATAGAAATTAGGTTGGAGTGGCTGGGGTTCTCCAGAAAACATTTATAATTTTCCAGTATGACTATGGCTACCTACCCAGAAATCCAAGACAGTGGGACAGCACACACATAGAGACCATCTTCAACTGCACTTGCACCCAGGATCCAGCCCCTTTGGAAATGTGTGTGATTGCCCCAGGTGCATGGCTCAGAGTTGTCACTGAGGAAATGCTGCCCCTCCCCAGCCTCTGACTCTCCCCCACGACATGGCATCCATTCCCAGTCAGAAGGAATGAAATAGTCCTGGCTTTTGTTTGGTACCAGCAGCTGAACTCTTTTGGAAATCTAGGCTAAAACTCCCAAAACAAAGCCGTAACCACCAAGGCCTGGATCTGCAGCCACATGGCTTTGTGCTGAGCTCACTGGCATCCTTGAGAGGTTTCCCACTGATTTCAATGAGTTCCATGGAGGAAGTTTTAGCTAAAGCAAAGTATGAAGAGGTTGGGCTGAGGTCTTAACCTGATACCATCCAACCATAGATATTTCAAGTCCCATCCACTGCTGTGGTCAGCTAGGGTAATGTGCCACTCCAGAGAGCAGGTGAAATATCCTTCCATTAGCTGTAGGCTGGCATGAAAACTGAGGTTTAGGTCTTCCAGTTAAGTGCCTTACATCAGGCAGTCCTCCTGTGTGGTCTCATATGGTTAATTTTCTGTGCCACTCTTGGCATCTCACTGGTAAGGCCAGTTTACCTGTTTGTACCTTTTGGCAGCTCTAAGGACACTTTTATCTTCTCATGTTTGCCAAGGAGAGAAGTGATTATACTTCAGCAAAGCAACCCCCCTTTCAAAGGGATGCACACAGATGGACTTCTGTCTCTTCAGCCTCTCTTCTCTTCCAGTACAACCACATTACCACACTACCAACTGACTTGAGTGTCCTAACCGTTGTTCATTCATATTTATTTCAGCTCCAAGTAGTGTTTAGTCTAGAGGCTAAGAGCTCTCTGCAAGATGGGCTTCAAGTAGATACACAAAGAAAGGCAGCTGAGCAGTGGGCCTGTTTCCCTTCTAGCAGCTTTTGTTATGATTTTAGATGTGAAATCCACTGACAGGGTGGAGACTGAACTGACATGCTGAACTGCCTTGTTCACTGATTTGAAAATCTTCTCTCTTAAAATGAGTCAGACCAAACCCTTATGACATTACCCCATGATCCAAAGAGTGACTTCACATTTGGTCACAAGAAGAGCAGCATTTTTATTTTTTTTAGCTGCATGGAACTGGGAATGTTTCAGGCAGTGACTCTATACAATGAATGATACACAGTCATCACTGAAGGAACTTCCGATCTCCCTGTGAATTATCAGATCAAGCAGCTTTATTTAATCCTTTTTCTAGCCTTTAAAGTCAGGACACTTTATTTATTTTTTTTTTTAATTCTCTGCCAAAATCTATTTTTGAAGCTGTTATTGCAGTAGTTTCCAGATACAAGAAGGCAAGTGCCTGCCCCCATTTGTCTAAGAAAATAAGTGAGTGGGATCACACAGGAATAGACTGCATCCAGATGAGACTCCTGAAGCACTGTGCACTCATTAGTGAGTTAAACCTCACAAATCCTGCCTGAGTTAGTGCTAAGTCCCTTTCACTGGTGGAAGGCAGAGAAAGACAGGTGTGGCAAAGGGCAAAAGACATCTGCAAAGAGGATTTTTTCTCCTTGAAGAACAAAGGCTGAAGTGAAGGTGTGTCTTGTAGATAGTGCTTTACTCAGGTTGATGTTGTCGCTTGGAATCTTTCCATTGATCTCCTCAGTCATTGCAAACATCATAATTAGAGCCTGCTGAATAACATTGACAAATGGTGTATCTGTCTGTTCAGCAGCTTACCTCCTTTGAGGTCTCTTCCAACCTAAATCATGCAATGAGTCTACACACAGTTCTGCTGTCAGTTTTGAGTAACTTGCTCATTGGTTTAGAGATTGCAAAGTAGGAAGGGGTCAGTGGTATCATTAGTCTGAGCTCTTGCATACCACAAGCTGCAGTATCATTCTGAATTGCTTTTTCTTGGAAATACAGAGTAACTTTAAGCAGAATTGGTTTTTTTTTTTAAATATTGCTAATGAATGGAGACATCTACCAGAAGCTTTATGTAAACTGATTCATTACTCTCACTTCTAAAATATCAAGGTCTTTTTCTTGTCAGAATTCATTCAGTTTCAGCTATCAAACCTGGTTTTATGTGAGCATTGAGAGATTGTGATCAAGTCAACCCTTCACATGATCTCCCTTTGAGCAGACTGAGCTCCTGGAGTCCTTCATGCTAGGCATGCTTTCTAGTTTCTTAATCAGCCCAGTATCACTTCTCTGTACTTTTTCCAATGTGTTATCATCCTTCTGAAATTATTCACAAATAACCTTTTCATTAGTCAAGCTGCTCTTCAGATGGTTGAATAATATTTGCCTGATGAATTTACATTAACCTTCCTATTGGTTGGTTGTATTATTTGTGAGTTGTTAATGTGGACAGCTGCAGAGGTCTCTTTTCCTACAGCTCCACTGGCCATGGAAGGCATTCTCATGCATTGTTAGTCCTTCCTCTGGACAAGCCCCTGTGCCATCTGCCATTGATCCCAGCTGTGCCACAGGGAGACACCAGCATGCTAACTTGTAAAAATGTTCCCATGTCTCAGGATGGAAAGGGATATAAAAACCAGCTCCTCTTGGGTAGCTCAGCTCTTTACTTTTTTCCAGCACAATGCCAGGATGCTTTCATATACAAGAAATTCTGAGAGGCATTGTTACACATCAAATTTACTCCTGAATGTGGACCTCCTGAAAGGAGGGGATGTGTATCATCCCAAGAAGTTCAAATATTTGCTTCAATGTCTGATGCTAGTTACTGTACCTAGTGCTTTCTAACCTCTGAGTCCCAGTGATTTGGCTTAATTACCAGGCTCTGTGGCTAGTGATTGACATGCTGGGTTATTTGTGAACAAGCAGAAGGCTGGTGTGACTTCTGGGCAAAGTTTCAACACTGTAGAAGGATGTCCTCTCTGAGTGTCCTCAGCAATTCTCATCCACGTTTGAAAAACGTAGATGCCCACAAGAAAACTGTATCTATGTAACAGACACACAAATTTTAGCTCAGCAGAGTATCAAGTCCCTCTTGATTTCCAATTAACCTGATTCCCTTCTCCTTGGCTTGCCACCATTTGCTGCAATGATGCGGACTGTGGAATCTCCCCTTTAGCTTTTCATTAGAAGCCCACTTGTTCAATTGCATGTTCTAGGCTTCAGCTGAACTCTCCTTTCTTGCCAGCTCATGTTTCCACTGAACACACAGCTGGTGAAGAAATAGCCCCTTCCCTATCCTGCAGCCTGCTTCAAACAGATAGGGAACTGTGCTTGTGTTTGCTCTCTGTCTCCCTGAGGCCATTGAGGACTGCAGCCTCAACTCTCTTCCCTGCTACATGATACTCAAATACCACTAACCTTGTCCCCTCCAAACGAAAATCAGGTGATGGGAAAACTCACATCCTTGGGTCTCTCTTCCTGAGGTTTTGGACTTTTGTAAGCAGCTCTCAGTGCCATCAATACTGCAAGAAAAAAAGCCTCTGCTACTTTCAATTAGAAGATCAGAAAGCCACAGCCACCATCAGGCTCTGATCTTTAGCCATAGCCAACCTCCTTTGCTCTCCAGACCTTTTAGTTTTGCTTTGGTAGACATAAGTGCTCTTCTGTGTTCTTTCCTTCTCTCTGTTCCCTGTTTCCACTCTCCTCACACTTTCCAGACCTTGGCTGGAACCTTTTCATCCCTGTAGGAAAAGGTGTGTATGAACTTCTGCTTCATAGGTGACCGAGAGAAGGCTGGACCAAGGGAGCCTAGGTGATTTGTCCCCAGATATTAGGACAATAGGCTTTCCTGTCAATGTTTTCCATCACAGGAGGTGATGCACACTGTCCTGGTGACTGAAAATGCCCAAGAGGGAAAGGGAAGGGCCATAGCAGATGTCTGCAGCCAAAGCAGCAGCAATTTGATAACCAAGTGTAGCCACAAATGAAACTTGGAACGAGGGAATGACAAATAGCAAACCATTTCCAGATGATCAAAGTCCACCCATTCCAACATGCCATCTACTGGGCCTGAGCTTGGAGCCTTGGGAGAGACGGAGCACATGACACTGAAGAAACAGGGAAGATGAGCTTCCACACTCCACAAGGATTTCTTGTAAAAGATGGTCTCTCCCTCACCTCTTCTGGTGCCTGGACTTTATGATCAGTGTCCTCAACTCTGCTCTGCCAAAAGCTGAAGAGACCAAGGCAGAGGGCCTGCAGAATTTATTGTGAAGCTCTGTGAGAACAGTCTTTCTTGTTTTGCTTTGTAGAAGAAAAATACATCAAAGAAGCAAAAGTACAGGCTTTTTAATGTGGAAATTTTGAGTCTGTCCTCCTCTACCAGAGCCTCCTTCATGTGATGCTGAGCAAGTAGGGCACATGCTTAGATGTACCCCCTAGGATGGGATGCTCCAGCTTCAAATGTAGCAGCCTGTGGTTAAGAGGTGCTGAGCAACATTCAGAGTTTCAAAATATTGGATGGTCAGCACTTCTGTAGTTCTTCATGTGTCAGTTTCTTGACCTCTGTGGAAACCTTGAGAGTGATGACAGAGAGGAGGGTGAGCCATGTGCCCTGGGTAGGGGAGGTGGAGAAGTCCATGACTCATGACCTTCCTGTACATGTCAAGGTAGTGCAAGTCACTGCTAGTGAGCTGCAAGTGAGCAACTTTGTGTCCTCCAGATCTGATGGATCTGAAGAAGGTAGAATTGAGGGGCACATCTGAAGTACTGCCATAAATCTCTCTGTGTTTCAGAGCTTTTTCAGTCTGCTCACTTGAAAAATAGGCAAATGAAACGAAAGGGAAAGAGAAACCTACCTAATACCATGGCAGGTAAATGTTCTTTCATACTTCTTAAGTGCCACTGAAGGCAAAGTTTTATCATTGCAAAAACAGCTGCTATTTGCCTAATCCTTCCCTAACATTTATGGTAGATAATATTTACATTCCAGTTCTTCCCCAAAGCTTTGTCACAGGGATTTAGGCAGGAGTTCAAGTACCTGGCAGCTGGAACTATGCCTCTACTAAGCCACCTAAAGACTGACATTCCAGGCCTCCCCTCATGGAGAAGAGCCTTGCTCCCCTAACTGAGCTGCGGCATCCTGAGTACAAAGCCTGTCAGATTTCATTGTTAACGAGTGAAGAAATAAATTGGCCTTAATTATTCTATGAAGAGCTTAGATGGAATTTTACAGGAAAGAAGCTTTGTTTAGAGATTATAAGAGGAGACTCTGAGCCAGGATTCCCAGATTTTATTTCTGGTTCTGCCCCTCATTCACTGAATAGCCCTGAATGAATATCTTGTTTTTCCCCATCTGTAAAAAGGAGTGGTGATATCAAACTTCCTGGCATAAGTGTTTCTAGGCTTAATTAATTAACAGCAGTAAAGCAATCTGAGTTTTCTGTTGGAAGATGCCATAGTAATAATCTAAGAAATATTTCTAGCTGCTTTGGTATTTGGCATTCTCATTCTTTTTCATATATAGAAGACAGCCCTCAAAGAGAAAACAGAGTTTTGAATCTCCTAACTGGTTACTGGGCATTAAGGAAAACTGGTGTTTAACTGGGTCATAAATTCACTGAAATTGCATTTCTTCTCAGGCTGTGAAGAACAGACAGACAGACTTTTGCTCAACTACTTGTTGGTCTAAAATTTTCAGTCAATTGTTCTATGCAAACAAAGCTTTTTGCAAATTCTATGACTTTTGTTTGAGTAGTTTGCAAATTAACTGTGGCTTTTGTTTGAGTAGTTTCTGCTTGCAGACTGATTGGCCAATCAGCTCACATAGTATTGTGTCTGCTCCTTATGTGGATAATGCTCAGGCTCCCAAATACCTTACAAAACCTTACAAATACTCAGGTTCCTCTGGTTGGAAAGGACTTTGGGAGGTCTTCAGATTAACCTCTGGTTCAAAGAAGGAGAAGATCAAATAAAGGATGAGGAGAGGTTGCTCAGGGCTTATGACAGTTGGGTAGGGAAAGCTTACAAGGGTGGTGTCTGCACAACCTCTTTGAGCAGTATTTGGCTATTCTCATGGTGAAAATGCCTTTCCTTAAAGCCAGACTAAACATCTTCCATTTTAGTTGGGGTCCATTGTCTCTCGTCCTCCCACCAACCCCTGTGATGAAAAGCCTGGCTCCATCTTCTTGATAATTTCCTTGGAGAAGCTATCAGGGTGCTGGTTGTCTCCTACAAAGCCATCTCTTCTGAGGCCAAACAAGCCCAGTTCCCTCAGCCTCTCCTCAAAGGGCTCTTGCCCTCAAACCTCTTGGTGGTGTCTGTTGAACTGGCTACAGTGTGTCCATGTTTTTCTTGCATTGGGGATCCAAAAGTGGGTCTGGTGCTCCAGTGCCATCCGAGTACCTCGGGAAGCTGGATAAACACATCTGTCACCCTCCTGGCTGTTCAGCCTTTGGCTTCTTTTGCTGACAAGCCACACTCCTGGCTCAGGCCCAGCCTGCTCTCTGCCTGGATACCCAGATCCCTTTCTGGAGAGCTGCTCCTCTCCCTGTCAGTCTTAGCCTGTACTGCTGCAGGGGCTCTTCCTTCCCAAGTGCAGGATGTTGCATTTATCCTTGTTGAATTTCATAAGATCCCTCTTGGCCCATTCCTCCAGCCTGTCCAGGGCTCTCTGAATGGCAGCTTTGCACTCAAGCATATCAACTGCCCTCTAATACTTTGGTGTTGTCTCCAAGCTTGATGAGCAAACACTCCATGGTCTCATCTAGACAACTGCTAAGGATGTTTAAACAGGACAGGCACCATGAGAGACCTACAGTACCCAGCTTGTTACCAGCCTCCAAATAGGGCATGACATCTATTTGCTCTTCTCCAAGTCTGACCATCTAAACCAGTTATTTTACTGTCTGTTAGTTCACTCACTCAGACCATAACATCCAAACTTGAATACAAGAATGTTGTGGTAGAAGCCTAAAGCCTTGCTAAATTCATGGTAAGATGCCTGCCAAGAAATCACGTATGAATAAGAGCTGCATCTATTATATTTACCTATATGTGTGTGCATGTGCAGTCCCTTTTTGAAAACAGGCTTGTGAACTACTGTGTAGTCATAGTTTAAGAGTTAGTCAGCATGGTAGTAAATTGAATTTGTGTCTTAGAATTCAACTTCTTAAACATGTGCTCTGTTGTTTTCCACTATATGGTTTTCTGTTTTACCTTTCACTGGGCATTTTTAAAGCAACCATCCTTGTCCTTACATCCAACTCCAGCTATGAGTCAAATGGGCTCTGCATTTGAATGATGAGCTACTTCTAACCGTAAGTCATTCTCTAAAGTTTTTCCTTCCCGTAACTCCAAAAGGAGTTCCAATCTTTTTAACCTCTGCATTCCCCAGTAATGTCAAACACATGGTCTGCAGAAGATATGGACCACCAATAAAACCATGGGAAGCTCAGGGACTGAGAGAATGGATGTGTGAAACACTCTGTGAGAATGGGATTGACTCCACGTACTCTATGTACTCCAAGCCTGTGTAGGCTTGTCAACCTAAGCAGCATGGATCTCAGGCACTGTCCACTTTGTGTATACCTAGGCTTTAAATCAGATCTTCAGCTTCAATCATCACATCCTTGTTGCTGATGTTCAGCTCTGTCCTGTGTCCACCATCTCCTGTTGCTTGGAGTTGTAGCATAGGGAGTTTTCCCCCACAGCTGAGAAATGGAAGCTGTACGTGATTATCATCATCTCTTCTTGCTAGAAATATGCTTTTCTTAATGAAGTTAAGAATATGCTCTGAAAGCTTCTGGGTGCAAAGTGAGGCCATGCATTGAGGCAGATGTGGCCACTTTTTAACTGGGTTGGGGAGTTCAGTCCCTGTGAAAATCTTGAGCTATTGAAGGAGGATTTTGCCTAAATGAGCTGCTCAGATGCAAAATCAGAGCCATCCTCTGCAGTCCCTCGGTGGGTGCTGCTGAACTGGAGTGCAGCCACACTCAAGACCCTTGTTCATAATGGACAGTGCAATGTTACTTATGCCATGTACTTATGCCATCTACTGACCTATCCCTAGCTGGAGAGGAGACTTTCTGAACCTCTGGTTCCTCTGTTGGAGATCTCCCATCCATCCAGGTACTGAGTGGCTAAAAATGTTATACACAAAGGCTGGTGGCAAAGCAGCCAGGACTGGTGCCGAAAGGCAGGCCTCACCTCTCTGTACAGTACACAAATCTCCAAAATCCCATGTGGGGCAATACTCTAGCTTCCTGTCCTTGGGCAATGCTAGGCATGTAATGGTACCTTAGCCCAGATAACTTATAGGGAATTGTTTTTCAGACTGGCCTGTCAGCTCATGCCATGTTGGACAGTATGGTGGAGATGCACAGGTCCACAAGTCAGGCAGCACTAGAGCAATGAAACAAAGCAGGGGAAAACTGGCATATGTGAAAAATGCAGAGGCTGCTGTTTGTGTCTGACACAGCCAGTGCAGCTTGGGTGAGCGTATGGCTGGATGTTTTTTCTGGCTGATCTCCCACCCAAAGTGCACTAATGACCTTTGTTTGGGAGCTACCTCCTTCCAACAATACTCATGTGAATATTGTGGTAATCATTATTTCCATTTGCCAAGAGGTGCAATAACTGGCCAACTAGCCTAACTGTGGTAAACCCCAATCCAGTGACTCCCAGTCCCCTGAATTTTAGGTGCAATTCCTTTATCAGCTCCATAACACAGCATTGGTAACAATCAGGCAATTGCCAGAGTGGTGTAATGGTCCCTTTAAAGCCCTGGATGGAATGGCTGAATTTACTCTTAGACTTTTGCACCTTTTTTTCTGGCACACAGAAAATCCATTCTCTTGTGATAATCTTAACTGTGAATGTAGGTACCGCAGCCTGGTTTTTTTATGCCAGGGTTATTTACCAAAATTGAGTACTGTAGTAGTAGGAAGGGAGGCAATCTCTTTGTGCAGCCTTCCTACCCATGCAAGAATGTACTTGTGTGATGTAATCACTGTCTTGAACCAGCTAAACCTCCTTCCCTTCTAGGATGGCATCTGCACTTCTAGGTCAGAGACATTGTTTTGCCAACAGCTGAGGATGTGTGGGGAAAGGTCCTGCTCTTTACATGGTGGGGCCTGCAAATGCTGCCCTTGAGACTGCTGTGAAGCACCTCTTGGAACTGGAGTAGTGACAGGCTGGAACTCCTGAGAAGCCACAGAGCCTTTGACATGCTGTGGACACCAGCAGGCTTGGCCTGAGTTGTGTCCCCCACCAGGAGTGAGAAGAGCCCCTTTTGCCCTGGCTTTCAGCAGAGTGTCTGCAACACACTGCCCACCCAGGATCCATGAATTCTGATCACTTCAATGAAAATCATTTGGTGCAATCAGCGGAGAAGGGAGGTTTGCAGCTACCACAGCCACCTGCACAGACACATGTGCTCCTGCAACCATCTTCTTTGTGCCATGGTTTCAGTGAGCAAGCAGACAAGCCTGCTTGTAAGACACAGTGGTGTGTCAGCCAGCGGGGACGGCTACAAATGTGGCTTTCTCCAGCTCTGCTCAGCAAGACCTCCTCCTGCTGCTTGGAACAATATGTGGTTACCACAACATGACATCTAGTTAAGAAAACAAAGCCAAGCACAATCCACCCAAACTTCAAAACTTCCCCCTTTCCTTCAACAACAGATTTTTCTTGTCAGGTTCAAATTATTTGCCAATGAGTGCTGGAAAAAGCCGTTGCTCTGGTTTGGCCTGTATTTATTTGCTGCACCAAACCAACAGAAGGTGTTTCTGGGAAATGAACATAAGAGGGTACAAGAAAATTACATTGGCCTGGCTTAATTTACTAACTAAGGCTAGCTTCTTCAAGTGTTGGGCCATGGTGATGGCTATTTTGTACTACTCCATCGCATTCCTCTTCCTGAGCTGATGTGTTCAGGCTGCATGCTATAATTTCTGGTTTTGGTGAATGGAGAGCAAAATCCTCAAACCCAGAGGCAGTATCACCCAGCCTTGGTGGGCAGCTGGCTGGGTCACCTCTCTGCACCCCAGCCCACAGGTGAGGTAGGCTGGGAGAGCAGAGACACAGACACTCAGTGCTCATGCTTGCTCTTACTGTTGTTTTTGAGGAAGTCTGCTACACGTTTGCAATGGAGCCAGGTAGTGGATGGATGTTGTACAGAACTTCAGTCTCCCAGTCTGTCAAGCTTGAAAGTTTTTCCAGCTTTCAATTTTGTCTAGAGTTTCCTTCTTAAGACTCCCCCCTTCTTCAAACAGAGCCTCAACTCTGGCTGGGTCCCAGAGATAGATACCAAATGGTGCTTTTTTCCCTTTCTTTTGCTCTTTCTTCCTTCTCATGAAGCTGGCAGACTCTCCAAACACACATCCAACCAACGCACAGTGCATTCGAAAACAGGCCATCTGGCTGAGCACTCCTTGAGAATGAGAAGACAAGAAAAACAACCCTCTTGGAGCTGGCAGCCGAAAGGCAGGCAGCCCGTACGTGGACTTGATCTCGTGGTGCAATCCAAGAGCTGTCCAATCCAAGGGCATTGCAAAAAAGCTCTTTCCTAATGAGCAGAATACGGCTGTCTCCAGAAGCGGCTCCAAGTCAACAATTTGAGTGGGATGCTGTAACTCTCCTCGCTGCACATGTGCTCATTAATTAAAGCCACTTTGGAAGATGCCCCGGACACCCCCGCCAGGGCTGCCAGCCTACCCTCCCTGAAATCCTGCTTGCTGCTTTGCAGCCCCCTGCTGGGCCCGGAACTGCAGAGCCCCAGGAGAAGGACGGGGCCACCAGCATCCAGCTCCGAACCGCAAAGGGGACCTGTTGCGTCACCGGTGAGCAGCTGCGGGGGAGCACAGCCCCGGGAGGAAGTTGCACTCCGTTTGCTTTGCCATCATTTTTCTCCCCTGAGTTTGGAAATAGCCAGAGTGCCCCAGGCACAAAACCAATCTGTGCAGGTCAGCAAGTACCGGGGACTGAAGTGAGCTGAGGAACCAGTATTGCAATGCTTCCCTATTTTTTCTGGTGGCTAAGGACTGGATTCACTAAAGCAGGGTGGCTGCGATGAATGCAGAGCCATTAGTAGCCAAATCTATCAACAGCAGAACAGGGAGTACTTAATGAAACCAGTAGGAGATGAGTTTAAAACAATTTAAAGAAATTACATCACATTAATGGTAGAGAATTTCTGGAAGTTACTGGCCCAGAAGGCTGCAGAGGCAGAGAGCATCAGTGGGCTCAAAATGGAAGAGACACATTTGCAGCCAACAGGCCCATAAAATGACAGTAAAAGGAACAGGCAAATATGTAATGGAACACCCCAATCCAACAAAGGTGAATGCTGAGGAAACAGATGGGAGAGGAAAATGTCCAGGTGTATGCTCCCCGGACCTTGCCCTAGTTGGGGGCAGAGTGCTGAGTGGGGGGGGACCATTGCTCTGCCCCAAAGGCTATTCTTCAGTTTTTACTGTAGGATTCAGTCACTGTACCAGCCCAATCTGAAGGTCATATGAACAGATTGCTGCCTCTTTAAGTTACCAGAAGGAAGCTAGAATCCAGTTTTTCTCTGAAAGCGGAATTTGCGGAACGTGTTTCTATGAATGTTAACAGTCGTGAGCCCTGGCTTAATCTGTTTGCTCTCCCAGTCAGTGCATTTCGCACAGTGACAGGGTGATTCATTTGACTCCTTATCTTCTTACTTGGGATCTCCTTGTTTCTGCATCTGCCCCTGCAGTACTGATGGGAGCAAGGACAGCTCATAGCTACATCTCAGCTCTGTGTGTAGGGCTTTCCAAAGGCTACTTACAGCTCTGCAGCTCCAGATGGCACTTCCTCAGGATTCTGCCATGGCTTCTTGCATGCAATTGTGTTTCCAAGGCCAGGGGCTAAAACTCTTGAACTTTTGACTTTATTAATTCAAGAGTAAGGTTCTTTAAGTGAAAAGTTATCTTGAAAAATTATGACAAAGCATGTGCAGCACTAATGCAGGTCCTCTGTATTTCTTGTCACTGCTATCAGAGATATTCAGTACCTGTTCTTTTTATCAACATGCAATTTAGTTGTCTCCAGCCAACAGAGGTGAGGTCTAAAACAGGTTTTGCATCATTATTTTTCTAAACCCACTGTTTTATGAGCTTTAACAATTACAATGACATGTTCCTAAACTGAAAATAATAAAAACACGGATTTGATGACGTCAAATATGCCCCTTTTTTGATGCTGACTGAATTCAAACACAGGTGGTTAGCTCAGAAAAACCTGGGACTAACAGGAGACAGGGAGCTGTATTAAATCAGAATGAAGTGCAGCAGTGCAAATGCTAAATCATACCAGAGAGAATGTAAATAGTAACTGAAAAGCTTCAGCATGGAAAATAATGGGGTAAGGGGCATGACAAATTAAAAGGATTGTCTGTGTGATTGAATCTATTCCTTTGCTGTCATGATATCCCACAACTGATAAAAATCTGTCTTCAAACAGTTAAGCTTTTTATTCCTATTGCTTTTTTTTTTTGGAGGTTATTCTGAACTTCACTCTGCTGTTGTTTTGAAGGTTTCTGCAAGTCTGCAGCCTCAATTTATTTATGACCAGTGTGTGCCCATTTTAAGATCTTTCCTTTTATAAACTCTAACCTGCTATTAGCCACATTTAGTGAAGGTTTTAGGGCATAATTCATCTCCTCCAAATATGTGTGTTCTGTTATGCTAACATTGTCCCTTTTCTTTTTTATTTTTAGCTTACAGGAAAGCAGAATAATATGCAAAACCAAGATGAAACATGCTTCAGGTCTACATTACAATGCAAACAGAAATGTAAGTCAGCTGAAGACATCAGAACAAAATGCTTTGTAAGTGTTCTGTGCTATCAGTTACTCAAGGGATAGTTCCAGGTAACACACCTTTCATGCACATTGATTCCTTTGCAGCCTTTGATGGGACCTTGTGAAAGGTAGGTCCCCTTCAGGAATGTGCTCTGAGGTCTGAGGCAAATCAGCTGGAGCTCTGGGAGAGTGGTGTTTCCAGAGACCAGGTTCCAAACTTGCTTGAGATGTTTGTGCGAACAGCGCTCTTTACAAAGAAAGAACATCAGGGTATACAAATTCTCAGTATCAATTGTGCTGTGGGAGTGTCATTTGTGCCTTATATTCCAATAAAATGAATTAAATTTTCTTCAGATCTTTCCAAAATTAGATGTAGAGAGTGTCCAAACCATCACCAGTGAAAATGATGCCAGTTGGAACACTTCTAGTGAAAAATTTGGTTTTAAGAGAACAGATATTTTCATAAAAAGTGTTCACTGACCTCCAAATATGCCTCCCTTGCAGAAACCCAAAAGCCTTAAAAGCAAAAGAGATTTGATTGTTGGCAGTTTGGGGATTATTCCTCTCCCTTTCCCCCAGCGTTTTCCAATGGAAAATATTCAGGGTTTGGTTTTTCAGCCCTTTGCTGAAATGTCAACATTTTCCAAAGGGTGAAGGACGGGAAAAGAGAAGAGAAGAGAAGAAAAACATGTTCTGACCAGCTCCAATCAGAGCCAAATGGCTTAATCCTGGGTTTGGTCAGGGAAGAATGCTGGAGGGGAGAAAACAGGAGTGTCTTGGTTCCACGCACAGCCTGGCTGGGCTGAGGGCTCCTATCAGACCCATTCCTGTGAGTCATTATGGTCTCCATTTCCCCAGGATACTGTGTGGGACAGCTTTTAAGCACTCCAGGGCAATGTGTCACTTTCAAGCAGTTCCCTGTTGCTTGCCAGGGCCACTTGGGCTCTCCATGTGTGTGTGGGATGCACACAGGTACGCTCTGCTTAAGTCCTCCAGTATTTCCATGACGTCTTTAGCTCCCAGAGACAGCAATAACACCTGGCGCCCATCCAGACAGGGGAATTCAGCTCTCCTCCATTCATGAAAGAGAGGAGAAAAATGGCATGTGCCTGTAACCATACATGATTGTCTGTGTCCTCTGCCCAGGTGACACTGTCTTGTGCTGTGCAATGCCTGGAATTTAGCCTTTGAAAGCTCAGGCTACCTATGGACCAACTGGCTCTAGGTAGGGAGAAATGCTAGAAGAGCCAACATAAAGGCTGCTGACCTACTCATGCACATTCATGTGCCATCATGCTTCTGGGGGAAAAGGAGTGGCTTCATTTCCACAAAGCATTGCTGGTCCCCAGCTGCATGCTCAGCCTCCTGAAAACTGTTCCTGCAATTGGGCACCTTCAAACCTGGGAAGGACCAGGGCCATCTCTGCAGCTGCCTCTCCAAGGTGTCTCCCACAGCTGCAGCTGGGGGAAGTGGTAGATGGATGCATACCCTGGCTAGGTCTTTGTCCCCCTCTAGTGACTCAACTGCAATTCCGAGTCCTACTCCCTCTGAGCAAGATGGTAATTTAGGCCAGGATGTTTCCTTTCTGAAGGCCAGTAGGACATCTAAGTACCACTGGCAGGTCATGTATTTATACACACTCAGACATTATCCACTGCAAGTGTAAACAGTAATTTAGGAGCCTGACTTTCTGTTCTAATAGGCCACGTGTGCCTGCTTTCCTCCCATGGAAGATGGCAGTCACAGGACAGCCCATACCTGATCCTCCCAGGAGGAGATCCAGCTAGGACCACTGTTCCCAGTGCAAAAGCACATGCTCCCAGTCTCTTGTAACCAAACACTTGCTGAGTCACAGCCCAGTCACCCGTACGCTCAGCGAGTCGCGTCAGCCATCTGTCACCAGCACATCCTCCTCACCGTGCTCTGACTCCATGGGGAAAACAACAGGAGGCAGATTACATTTGACTAAGGAGCCAGGCTCTCGTGCATTTTGGCTCTGAGTAACCCCTGGATTGCCTTTTAACCAGTGCTGAGGGCTTTGGCTCCTCTTAATTTGGCCCTTTGTCAGGGAAGAAAGTGACATTCAGGTTGAAACACTGGAAGTTTTGCCTGACTAATAGTGACTCCAAGCAAAGCTGACTCAGACAGGACATGGATGGCATTGTACAAAATGTCCCTCCTACGGACAGATCATCTACACGGATCTCCGCACTGGTGTTCTCCTCCAACCAGTGTTTAAAAAACAGCTCTGAAATATAGGGTGCCCTGTTTCCTAAGGCCTTGTCCCACCCACTGTGTCAGCTAAAGGCTGCAAGAGCAGCCTTGCCATGTCCCTCGTCCTAATGAACACCTGTGTTTCCCTGCACTCAACCACGTGCCAGAGGTGCAGCCTTGCCAGGCACAGCCCAAAAAAAAGCAGGATTGCTTCCTGTCGTGTGCCTGTGTTACCCACCAGATGAGGCACTGACCAGGTGTGGGAGCCAGGCTGGGGGAGTGTAGACAGCTCCAAGTAGGGATTCACAGGGGATTTCACAAAGCCAGGTCCCTGTACTGCTTGCCACAAGCTCCCCAGGCAAGGCTCCCCAGCCTCCTCTCTCGTGCCTGGAAGTCTCATGCCCATCAGCTCTGTGAGGGACAAATCACCCACACTAGCAATCTGACCATCCTACTTTTTCCTGAGGCAATGAAAGAGTACAGAGTAGATGTGGCCTTTTTGTTGTGGAGGAAAAAAAAGTGAACTCAATGCCAGGCACAGATCCCAGGCTGTGGAGTTCAAATCACGCTCAGAGCACATAATTCCCGTTTGTGTTTGTGTGCACGCAGGGCAAGGGTGGGAGCTGGCGGGGGTGTGTGTGTGTGAATATAAGAATGTAATTGTCATAATTTAATCCAAAACTACTTCTTGGAAGGAAAAAAAAAATCAGGCTGACACAAAACAGCATGTTCAGTTATAAACACCACATGAAAGAGCCGTATTATGTTCTGCTTGGTAACTGACATGGAGCGCTAACATTCTCAGCTGCCCACTACTGGGCAAAGGCCTTTCCAACTCTCCCCCTCACCCCCAAAACAACCCCCCCCAGCCAAACTGCAGAGCAGATACCAATTTCTGAGGCCGCAGAGAAATCCCACATAGAAAGTTCATTATGGGCAGAGCAGGCTGGCTGGCAGGCAGAGTGGTGTGGAACAGAGATGGCCATCTGGGACTGGGAGCGCTCCCAGCTGTGCACGCACATCTGCAAGGCCACGGAGAAGTTGGCACACACTGTGGGAGCTTCAGAGGGACTTGTCCCCTCAGATTTTCTGTCACAGGACTGTGTATTCCTGGAGCAACATGCCTTGCTGGCACCAAGGCTGCTCCTCCCCAACCAGCTCAGGGGTCTGCAGGCTCGAAGCAGTAGCAGCCATCAGCAATGGTCTCAGGGCTCCCTGTGCCCTTCCCTTCTCCTCCCAGGCCTTCAGCTGGAGTGACTCATTTCATGTAAAGAAAGCACAGTCATTCTGGCTTAGATCCTCAGGGGTGCTTACCTACTTAACTCCGGATGGCACTGCGCCCCTCAAAAAGCACCCAGGAACACTGGAGATCTGATAATTCACTCAGTATTCTGTAATTCACCAGGCAGAATCTCCCTTCCTGCCTGTGGGGCTGGGAGACAATGTGAAATTGCCCTTCCAATCCTTGCTGTCCCCTGCCGTGGGGCTGGTTGGGGTCTCATCCTAACTAGAGGCTCCACAAATCATCGACTGGAGAGTTGTTGCAACAGGATATCACAAAATAAATGCCTTCTGCTTGAAGAATATGTTTTTTAGCTTGACGCTAACCTTTATTTTTCGTGGGGCTGGGTGACATTATTAGCACCCGTGCTTACTGCTGAAGTGAAGCATCTTTGTTGCAGCGTGGGTGGGAGATGGGTTATCGTCAATATGGAGCAGATCTAGAGAATGACTTCTGTTATTTACTTCTTTTCTGTTCTTGTAGGACATGTGACACAGTTTAACAAAGATCTGCTTAGCTGAAAAATCCAATTAAAACCTGAATTGTCCTTCGGCTGTGCCTGGCACGCTGCCATTCCAGGAGTCCAGTGCAGTGGGAATAAAGTGGAAGAAGAGATAAACGAAACGCGCGGCGACACTGCGGGACAGCGCGGCTAGCGCTGCCCTTTTCCCCTGAGGACGGTCGGGCTTGGCACTGCCGGCACAAAAGGGACGGGCCGGGCAGAATCCCGACTCGGCGGCCCCGCCCGAAAGGTGGAATTGAACCACTCTGTCGCTAGACAGCTACAGGTTTGAAGCCTGCACCCCAGACCACTGAGGGTCATCCGGGCAATTCAGAGCGTCCCTGTGACTCCTTATATGAATTCCTCCGTCCCTTTCGCCCCAAGGTAAGGGCGAGCGGTGTTTTCCTGCAGGCATGGTCCCTCAGCGTTTTCCCCATAGGACAGCGGCCCTCACGGAGCGCAGGGCGCGGCGGGAGCGCGAGGGGCGGCCGGGGCGGCCCCCGCCGCCATCCCAGCGGCCCGCGGGCGCTGATGCAAATAGGCGGGCGGTGATTGGCTGTCCCTGCGGGGGGCGGGGCCGGCCCGGCGGGTGAGTCACGGCGCTTCCCAGAAGGAGCGGGGCCGGCCCGGCGCTTCCCGCACCTCCGGGACCCTTACAACATCGGACAGGGCAGCTTGTGCAACAGCGGGGGCGGCCCCGGCCCCGAGGTGTGCTGCGAGGAGACCAGGGCACGGGCTCTGTTCTTTTTCTTTTTTTTTTTTTTCTTTCCTTTCCTTTTTTTTTTTTTTTTTTTTTTTCCCTTCCAGTGGCTAATGCCAGATACTCTGGAGGATGTGAATCTCCCATGAGATACATCTCAGAACAATAATATCCTCTGGGAGGAAATTCCTCCCTGGCCCCCAGCTGAGGATCAACTTATGCCCCGAAGTATGAGGATTGAAAACACTTGTAATTTTATCCCAGCGAGTGTAACTACACAGGCTATTTTCATAAACCCTTGAAGAATTACCCACTTATTTGCCTCGAGAGATTCCTCTGAAGCAGAGCCATTTCTGCAAATGCATGTGGTTTCCAATGATTTTTAATTAGATAATTCTTTTTGGTGTAAGCAACAAAAAACCCCGTAGGCCGATTCCCCCTCTTGCTCGCCCTGGGGAAGCTTACACTCAAAACTGGGACAGCAGCATCCCAGTAAAAGTGGTAGGAAATAGAACCAGAGCCACAGCCCAAAGCTGGGAGCAGTTTTGTGGATGTCAGCAAAAGAAAGCAGAAAGTATATGGTGGGGCACCATTCCCACTCACACGCAGGAATGCTGCTGGGCACAGCTTTGCTTTCAGTGCAGGGCTCCAAGTCATGGCTTACCCTCTTGGAAGTGAACCAGCTCAGGTATGCCCTGGCCCGCTGACTCCCCAGACACACATGAGCATATTTGAGGCCTTACTGTTTATAGTGAGCAACTTCTTCAGCAACTTAAATGTGTTTTTCTAAGAGCACCCCAACTCAGAAGCAGGGCTCTTATCAGGAGATGGTTTGAGAGCTGCTTCTGTGCTTACCAGTGCAGGGCAGAATTTTTTCCTTGTTTCCTTGGTTTGTAGGAATCACATTCCTCAGTACATTCCTATCTCTTTACCTGGTACTTATTCCAATAGCAGGTGGCGCAACTTAACAAGTGTCTTTTGTGCATAAAAATGCACGGGGTGAGGATCTGGGGGTGTGCAGGGGAGGAGGTGGAGGGAAATTAGTCATGGGGAGGAAGAGAGGAAGAGGTTAGCACGGGGGCTGAGGAAATCAGGTGTCCACAGCTATCCCTCAGGCTTCCAGCCAAGCCCATCCAGACGTGTGCCGGAAGAGGCACGTCAGCCCAGAGATATGCTCCTGTCAGCCCATCGGCATGTGACCCTGCTGACCCATCCAGGCCGGGCAAGAATGGCTGCCAGGGGTCGGAGCAGACATTCCCAGCTTCTGCACTTCGTGCTCGAGCCTCGGCTTTGACACCACTTTCACTTTCTCTTTGCTTTCCTCTCCAGCATCAACCTTTTCTGGGTCTCTTTCCAGCAGCACTTCATGGGAAGGCTTCTTAATGTGAGAATGCTGCTCTCATCTTCTCTCTCTTGCAGCCTCCAGCGTTTTTAAGCAGGGATGTCTTTCTCTCATGTCTTATGATCTGTCTCCCTGTACTTTCCAGAAAAAGACTATGCCAAACACTCAAGTGCATATTAAAAATAATAGCCAGCCAAAATAACTCCAACCGAGTAACCAGAAGATCCATCAGAAATGCCAGCTCCTAAAACTTCCCTTATTCTGCAGTAAAGGGAGATGCAGAGATGATGAAGGCAGCAGTTGCTAAAGATCAAGCAGTGGAGGAAGGTGCCTGAGAGGGTCAGCAGCAGCACAGGAAGTGATGCTGAACCCCAGAGTTGTTGGGGAAGCAGTAACAAAGCAGTTGTGAGCATTTTCTCCATCCCAACCAGGATGTTGGTCTGCCTAGGTTCAGCTCTGCCTCTTGAGCGGAAGCTGTGCTAGCCACCGACTTCCCCAGCAGGGGTTGAAAATAACATCTCCAGGACCTCTGTGTGTCTGGGTTTGAGAGGCCTTTGTCACCCCTGCCCAGAAGGGACTGTGCATGGCTTGCTGTGCCCGACAGAGGTGCCATTCTCCCTCTGTGAGGACTGGGGGGCACTGGGGGCAGGTGCCTGTAGGCAATAGTTGGTGCAGTTAGTGCAGCTGCTCACACTGTGCCTGCAAGGGCCCAGCCCTCACCAGCAACTGGAGAACAGACCTGGCTGCAGGTAATGCTCATCTCAAAACTTCTGATTAGATTATAAGCCTACAAGAAAGGCCAATTGGTAGCTCCTAGGATTTCTGAAAGTGTATAAATAAGTGTGGAAAACTGTTGATTTGAAAGGCCTCTCAGCATCTGATTTGCTTTAAAACATTTCTTGGAAACCTATAAGCATTCAGCTTCATCTTTAGACCAAATGTCTTTGAAAATCTGACCCTTTGCTATTAAAAGTATAGAACAAATTCAGTTTATCAGCTTAATGATGGAAAAGCCTGCTCTCCTCAATAATGCTCCTAATTAAAGCGTTTCGGAGTGTCTTTGGACCTGATTCTCTACCTTATGCAGAGAGCTACACTGTGCCAAATGGGTGCACAGCACTGCCAATTTAGGTTTGATTCAATGCCCATTCAAGTTAATAGAAATCCTCCCACAGAAATCGATGGGATTTGGTTCAGGCCCCAAAGTCAATGGGAAATTCTGATTTGGCAGTACTTCATGCTCGCACTGCACCAGGATAAGCAAATATTCAAGGTACAAAGCCTTGGAGAATTTTGAAGGGGTATTGTAAGGGGCTGACCATAGCCTAGGCTATTTAAGCAATTCACAATGCCTAGGTCTGTCTGACAAAGAAGCTTTAAAACAAATCACTCTGAGCTTTTCCTGTTCATTTTTTATAGCACTCCTACAACTTAGCAATACACTTTTTATTTTTGTGTTGGTTTTTTTTTCTGTCCTAGGCTGACAGAACATAAAAGCATCTGCAATGCTTTGCTCTTACTACTTCTTTTAACCACCAGAGCCTGATTTGTGTCAGAAATGATAAGCTTAGATCCCTACAGTATTAAAATAATTATTTGGTGTAAGGTGGAGGATGAAGAGGGCTGTTATTCTTAGCAGCAGCAGTGAAATTTCAGCAGCTGATGACGTCAGTGCTAAAATGTCAGTGTGAAACAGGCTGGAACAAATTAAGAGTGTGGTGTCGTCACTGAGAGAGCCACGCTGCCCTCCAGAGGGACTGTTGTTGGATGCTGCAGATGCAGTTCAGGAGATGGGGGGGACAGGGGCTTGTGGGAGCTTCTCAGAAACTTACAAAAACAGCAACAACAGGCATCTCAGTACCAGAAAGGTCAAAGAAGGTGCTACATGAACGTTTCTGCCCACCTCAAAGCGTGAGCTCAGAGCGAGGGAAGGGCCACTTCTAACCAGATTCCAGGAACTAGAACAGAAAAAAAAAGACAAGAGCCAAAATAAAATTGTCCATCTTCTACTCACTTAACAAACTGAGCTATCTCTGACTCTGATGACACTCCTGTGACTCAAACTGAAGAGAAATTTGGCCTGAGATGACTTTTGCCGTGAGGTGCTTCTTAAAAGAGGGCAGTGTGCTTGGAGTAGAGGTGATCCTGAGGCATTTTATTACTTAACTGTGCTATTGCATTTGAAGAATGCCTTCAGGCTATCCAAAAATGCTGAACTCAAGGTGCAGAGAGTTTTAATCAAAATGGGGTAAAATTCCAAATGCATTCATGCTTGTCCTTAAAGGGCACATTTCCTGTCCAGTCTTGCACATTTCCTGGCTAGTCTCAGGTGGTGGTGTTAGACCCGACCCTGTCAGCTCAGGGCATGGATCCTCATTTAGAGATGTATCTCTCAGGGGACCTGATAACTTGGGGTCATGAGGCCAGCATCTTCTTGGTCCAGCACCTTCTTGGTCCAGCACTTGAACTGCCTTGTGTGCAGGGGTTGTTGGGCTGTGGGGTGTCCTGCTTTGGGGGGCTGATGGGGAGGGTTGGGACCATCCTGGCTCCCTTCATGGAGACCTACAGTATTTTGTAGGAAATATGGGAAAAGTCAATATCCCCTGCATTAGTGTTTGTAGAAAACTAGTCCTGGTAACAAAACTGTTGTGTGTTGTTTCATTCCTTTTTAGAGCTGCCTGTCTTGTAGTCGCAGGATAGATGTGGTTAGAGCAGACAGAGCCATCAAGACACGTGCTTATCTATCAATCATACCAGCTGTTTCTGGTATGCAGCAACTGACTGACCACAGTAAGGAAAGCAGGATGTAATCAGTTAGCAGAGCTCTCCTTTCTCAGCAAGGACGATAAGGATTGTTGGCAAACCCACAGAGAGTTACGGGAATAGAGGAATTGGTGTGCTGAAGTCACTTCCTATCACTTGGGAGTCCCTGTGCTCAGAGCATTGTGTTTGCTTTCCTAGTATGGGTCTTGTTGGTTGTCTGCCTTAGTTCAGACATAGAAGTGCACTCAGCCTGTCCCAGCACACAGAATCCCACTTGGGGAGATTGCCAATGCAGTCTTTTATCTACTTCTGTGGGAAGGATTCAGACTGGCTGTGAGCAAACAGAGTGATTCTTTACATATCTTTACACCAGTAAAACACCTTGCTGCAGAGATTTTTGCAAAAACAGGCATGACTTAATCAATTCTGGGAAGAGGCATATGCCAACAGAAACACTCTTTTGCCAACACAAACTGTGCTGCCACCAGAGGAGTGTCAGCAATCCCACTCTTGCCAGTGTGGGGACACCGCTCCACTGATTAGGTGCGGTACAGGTGGACAGCGCAGGAGGTTCCCAGCCGGTGAGGTCAAGCGCTGAGGTGAGCCCCTGCTCCCTCATCTCAAGAGGAAGTGGTGGCCATTTCAGCTGCACCTGTGTCAACAGAGAACTTATAGAAACTGGAGGTGAGCTCTGGAATGTGCAGCTGGTTGGTGTTGCAGTGCATAGATGAGAAAGTTGTCCCTGCTCTGTATCTGTGGTCAGCACAGATCTGGTGATACCTTGGGGGTTTCTGGTGTCTTCTCTGAGGTCATGACAGCCAACTCAGAGAGGGCTCACACTGCAGCCCTGTGTGCAACTCGTGCCTATCACTGAGGTTAAGAGAATGCCATTAGATCAAAGCTCCCTACCAGGGATGCTGGAGAGCCTGGACAGGTAGATACAATGCCAAAAAGCATTGTGTCACCACAGTGCCAGAACTTCAGGTCTAAAAATGTGACTGGCAAAAGCAGGGGAAGCAAAAGGTTGAGTGCTACCTGCACTGCATCCTGTTTAGCCCAGATTTGCTAGAGCTTTGGGGATATAGGAATTAAATGTCTACAGAAGGAAAAAAAGACTTATACTTTTCCTAGATTTATTGGGTGGGATGTGCATGTGAAATTGAGCTTTACTACAAATCCCCTGTAGACAGTATTTGAGACAGAATGACTTTGTTCTGGATGTGTTTGTAAATATCTGTCTATATTTTTAAGACTTACCACTGTAAGAGACCCAAGATGATCTGTGATTTCTGCAATCTCATCAGAGAACAAGTGAGTGATTCCATGCGGTGGAGACATACAGCCCCATGACTCACAGCCCTGAGTCACAGCATTGGGACACTTCAGCATTCAGAAACACTAGTAGTGACAGAAATCAGGATGATGAGCAAGCAGCTGTTACTCATTCTCAGCTGGACACTATAAGCATGTTTGTACCAGTCAGTGTGGCTCTGGCTCTTCTTTGCTTCCTCCTGCAGACCTGCAGTCATCTGGATGGCATAGTGACATGGCTCACTTAACATTTGCCTCTGGGCAAGGGATGATCAAGTCTAGTCTCTGGCTCCCAAAGTGTCCTGCTTGACTCTATTAGGCTCAGCACAGAGTTATCATGGCAATTTTCACTTCAGATTACTTCTTTCATCTCTGGAGATCAGCTCACGTTACAAACGCAAACATATTGATCATCACACAGAGTTAAAATGTCTACCTCTCTTTTCAACTAGGGGGGGCTGAGGCACTAAGCAGGTAGGCAGCTTGCTCTTAGTGACAAAGGAGGTTTGTAGCAGAAACAGGACAAAACCGCAAGAGCCTTAAAAACTACCTCCTAATCTCTGACAACTGAACCATATGCTCCATTGCATTCATCACTTCCTCATGAGGTGGCAGTTTGGATGAGAACAAGTGCCCAGGAAGTCACCCTGTTTATCCTCTCTTGGCCTCTTAATGCCTGTGGAACTTTTTTATTGAATTCTTTTAATGGCCATCAGCTTTGGTGTGGGAAATGATTCCAAGAGACAAAGATTCGGTTGTGTGTGTGCACGTGCGTGTGTGGTTGGGAGAGGGGAAGAATAAAAAATCCATTTCCAGATGGTTGAAAGGATGCATAGCACTTTGCTATTGGCAAAAACAACCTCTTTCATTTTCAGGATGTGTAAGTCACAGAATTGCAGCTGGAAAAAAATTAGTAGAGAGGGAGGCAGTGGGGTAAAAATAAGAATGCTTAATGAAAAATAACCTAGCCCATATATGAAAATCCAAGTGCTTCATTTTTATATAACTGGAGGTGGCGGGGGGGGGGGGGGGGGGGGGAAATGTACTTGCTTAGGAGGATCTGTGTAAAGCAGGTCCAAATATGTAACATCTCATTTTCTTCTTAGCTTCTTTGCTTTGCATTCCCAACTGTAGCCTCACAGGAAATTCAGTCCCTGGCAAGCTTCAGTTCCAGACAGGAAACATTCTGAGGAATTTCTTCCATGCAGGTACTATATTTGCTTGGAGGGATAACATGGTGGAGGATATTTACCATGGCTGGATTTAACTAGCAGGATATTATTCATGTTGATGGAGTTGCTGGGAGTGATCTGTGTCTGCAGCCACCAGCATGCCATGTTTAAACAAATCGTGCTGCTCTGCTTGCCTGTGGGAAGATTTGCATTAGATCTGGGCCAGATTCTCCTTCCTCCAACAGCAGCATGGCCCAGCTTATGTCAAAGATATTTGCTGATGTCAGGGAATATCAGGATCAGGCCCGTGCAGCAGGTTTTTATCACACTACAAACTTGGTCTTAAGCTATTTGCACGTACAGATACTTGCAAGCAGGCATTTGGATAGTAGTGACTGGAGCGGTGGGAGGCTTGTGTGTGTGTGGAGATGAAGGAAGGCCTTTGCTCTTGCCTTTGCTCTCTGAGGGGACCAGACACTGAGAAAAGGGAATTCTGGCAGCACATGGCCTTTCAGATGAGTGAGAGGTGCTGAATGTGGCCAGCTGAGACACAAGCCTCCTGCACTCCTTGGGATGCTTTCCTACTTTTCCCTGCAAGTTCTGTGCAGGCCTCTGCATTGCTTATTAGTCCAGAGGAGTCTAAAAAACAAGTGTGATACATCCTGCAGCCACTCATCACTGAACAGTGATGTGGTGGGTTGAACAGTTCTTGAAGCATCTGAGAACAACATCCCTTTCTTATCAAAACACATGAGTGCTTTCAAGTCTTTAATGCAGTTCTCAGGATACAAAGCGTGAAGAGAAGAGTGATCAGTCTGAATCACTGTCTCCCAAGAGAAACGTGAGGGTTTGAAGTACGTGGCTGGGAACAATCCTGTGCTGGCAAGGAAATGGACTGGATGACCCATCTCAGAGATCTATGATTCACTACAAATGCAGAGAACTAGCATGAAAATGTGTAGTAACTTGTAGTGGTACCTTGCCTGCTATTACAGCGCAGCCTCCGGCCAGAGACAACCCAAACAAGTTCACAGGTGTTCTCTGGGAACAGGCTTTTTCTGTGGGGAGCCATGAAAGACAGCAGGAATGCCTTCAAAGCCTTAAAGGTCTCTGTGCCACCATGCCAAGCAGTGGAAATGTAACTGTGTGTGCAGTGCTGAAGCATGGATTATTTTAAGGTTGTTTTTTTGGTTTCTGAGGCAGGAAGCACAAGTGCATGTCCTCCCTTTTAATGCTATGGGGAGAAGAAAAGATTCAGACTCCCCTGCAGTGTTGGTGAAAATGCAGCTTTGGCCTTTAGTGCCCTTTGTTACATAAATACAAGTAGAGTAGACATATTAATCACCCTGCCATTGAGGGAGGAACAGAGCAGCAACCTCAAATGCCACCCACTCCCCATTCTAGCTCCCATTTGATGTTGCTATTTTAAGCCACACATTATTTCCTGCTGTGATTTTATTTTTTTTACCCAGCTTCTAATTCTGGCTCTGAGGTAAGCTGTGACATACATACCCCTCCTCTCCCCCTCCCCGCCTTCCTCCTCCCCCTGCACCCACGTCCTCTTTATTGCTGTCTTTCAGAAATTTTCTCTCTCGTAAGCAGCCGGGTCCCAGAGGTTAGTTATTGACTGCCCACAAAAAAATATGAAGAGGATGGTCTTCTTCCTGCTTTTGGATTTAAGTACAAACAATATTGAGGTCATGATTTACAGGGCAGACTGCTTTAAGAGCGCTATTCCCCTGCTCCCTCCTTCTCAGGGAGTTTAGTGTTGTTGAGAGGATACCTGGCTGGGAAGGAAGGCTGCTGCCCAGCAGCTGATGACTGGCCATGGCTGGTGTAGCCATCTAGTGAAGGGTTGTACACCAGTGGCACGTGCTCTGTGGAATAGAGGAGAGACAGGACAAAGCTCAACTACTCAACAAGGGCTCTGCCACCTGAGCCTGCTTCTGTGTAAAGGCAATCAGCAGATTTCTAACCCTTAAGTAGTTTCCCCCACTGGCAACTGCCTCATGTTGCCTGTGCCAGAGTGCAGCTTCTTTCTGTCTGGATCTGCTGCATCCACGTGTCTGCTGTGGCTTTCAGCTGCCACCACCTCAGCCCTGAGGAAGGCTGTAACTGCATCAGGGCAGAGGAAGAATGGAGCCTGCAGTCCCAGGAAGGGCTTGGTGCACCAGGCAGCGGTGGCTCTTCCCCTGTGTGTGAGCGTGGCTGAGCACAGATAAGAGCTCTGCCAAGGTAAGTTTGAGCCCTAGGAGGAAATCTGAGGCTGCTTCTGTACCGCACTTGAGGAACATTACAGGTTTATCCTCTTCTATGCCCACTCACCCCATCCCTCCCTGCCAAGCAACCCGTCCTGAAAATCTCCTCTGACTGGATCTTTGCTGCTGCACACAAATCCTCCTAGCATAGGAGCAGGCTGGATGGCAGCAGGCTGCTGGCAAAACCCCAGGCCTTGCTTCTACTTCCAGGGAAGCAGAGGTCTGGGCTGCCCTCAGCCAGTCCTGATGTATACATTTCACACAAACAATCTCACGCCTTTCCCTTCCTGTGAGTTGCTTTTGGAGCTGCTGCACGTGGCTTTTGTCTGCCTGGTGTGAGCAGTAGCTGTAGGAAATCCCAGACTGGGCATCTACATGTTCTTTGTCCTCCCCTTTCCCAGACAGGGATTCCAGTTATGCCCGTCCTGAGGTTCCTGGTGAGTAGGAAAGGCAGAGAGTGAGAAGCACTTTGCCAAGTGGTTTAATGTTAGTCATGGCCACTGAAAGTCTTAGCTGTGCTCTCACCAGAACTGTTATTTTTATTTTTACAGTTGTGTTTCCATGTGGGTCCGCAGAAAGGGCTGGGGAGTCACATCCCTTCCCAAGAGCAGGCCACACGCTGGCTTTGCACACTTTTCCACTGGTTTAAAGCAGTGAGGAGCACTGGGCTATTGCAAGGCACGCTGCAGCCCTCTCATCCTTGCTGCAAAGAGCTTGCAATTGAATCAAGCAAGCTAATTTCCAGTGGATGGGAGGGTGGGAAGGAGGGAAAAAGCCAGGCTCGAGAACTGAAGTGATCACATCAGAATTAAATGACTGTTTTTCCAGCATACTATGTCCCCATGGGCAGCTGTTTAAAAAGTTCTGGCAGAGTAACTTCTCCCACAACAGCACTGCTGGAGAGTTTCCCCCTGGAGAGGGGGAGAAGAAGGACCTCAAAAAGGACTGGAATAAATTGGCTTTACAGAAAATGACCCTGCTCTCGGGTGTCACACCCAGCACTGCGCAGCAGGAGCCAGCCAGCAGCTGACAGGCGTCTGGAGTCCTGTGCTGGATGAGGACAGCTCTCCAAGGACCAATGTCCACATGGCAGCAGTACTGCCTTGCTGGCACAGACTTGCAGCATCTTGCTGGGGGTCTGTGTTGTGCAGGGAAGAGCTGACTGGGCACAGGGGCTCACAGAGGGAGAAGAATTCAGTTTACTCTGGGTGTCGCCTGCTTGCTGGGACCATCCGCCAGAGGCCAGTGCTGGTACAGGCCCTGCTGGTCACTTGAACAATAGGAGTACCGGGAAAGAGCTTGTGGTTTACAGATAAAATGGCTGTGGGGTAGGGGCAGCTTGGGGGCACTGGTGCAATAGGCCATATGTGTTATGGCATTCGAGGTATGTGATAAATAACCCATTTCTGAGTTTGGTCAGGCTGAGAGTTGCATAAACAACAATACCACCAGCACAGAAATCAAAAAGCCTGAACAATCCTCAATACCCACAATCTGGCGTCTGGGAATGGCACAAGATGGCAGAGATTTCATGCCCTGTTACCCCAAAATCTTCCTTTCCTTGCAAAGCTGGTCTTTATGATCAGCGTTGCTGTGTGCTTCCTGGCATGGTAGCAACCTGAGAGGCCCAGCTCGCAGGAGATGCATCTGGCAGGTGCCCTGACTGCCTGGAGAGCCCTCTTACTACTGCCATTGTTCCCTGTCCTTGCAGCTCAGAGAGAGCTGGGTGAAGAACTTCCTTCTCAGTGAAGAAAGGTGGCTCTGGAAGACATCATGCAAGCTCTGAAGAGATCTGCCCCTCCCAGGGCCATTCAGCTGGGCTTGCTCCTTTTTCTCAATCCACACACGGTTTAAAAGACTGTTTGTAAACACCAGTCTCTGTCTCTGCCTCTGGGGCTCTGGGCAGAAGGCCAGGGAGGGATCTAAGAGACAGCAGACAGTTTTAAGAGGCAGTGGCGTCCGATTGTTGGGGTGGAGAGGATACGCCTTGCAGTTAATAGCCGTGGTGGCAGGAGTCACCTACGGTACCAGCAGGTCTCAACACTATTTCATGGCTCCCTGAGGCTGAGCTTGGGTTTTACTGAAATGACCCCTTCACATGCCAAGGTAAATTCTGCATCTCTCAAGCCAGCTCTGCTGGAATCAGTGGGGAGTTAAGCTGTGTTTCCTCAAGTGTACATATGAGATCAGGGCCCTGTGATGACAAACACCACAGTGGACATGTGTTTGCATTTGGCACAGCACAAGTTAAATATTTACTCTGTTCAACCTCTCCTTTCCTTAGATTGCTCCAGAGAGCTTGGCCACATACATGGACCGGGGCACTCCCATCTAATTGGGCAGTCAAGGGCTTGCTGTGGCATAGCACCTGCTCACTGAACACAAGACAGAGACCTACAGTCTGAGACGCTGGCAGGGGGTCTGCCCAAGCCTCCCTGTCTCCCTTGGCTTTAGTCCTTTTGAAAATTGGTTAACAAGTGGCATTGTTTGTCATTGTGACATTGTGGAGCAGTGACAAAGCTCTGCTGTTGAAGGGAGGCTAGAGCTGGTGAGAGTTAGAGCTGTGCTCACCTCTCTCTATCATCTGCAGCACTTGGTGGGCAAGGGAGACACGACAGGTCTTCACCCAAGTACAAGTCTGAGCCTGTTAGTATGTCCAGAATTGCTTCTGTCCACACACTTTACCAGCAGGCATGCTTATGCACAGATTTAGATGGTGCTGCAGAGCTCCCAAAAAGGTGAGAGCCAGTTCTGGGCAGAGTGGGTAGCACTAGGAGCCTGAGTACACACAGATACAGAAAACAGAACTACAGTTGGGAAGCAGTCAGTGGTCCACATAGGCTGAGCATTGACTGTAGGGTTGTCTGTCTATACCTGAGCTCACACCTCCCTGCACAGATGAAGCCTCTGTGCCCTGCATCCTGAAGGCCTGGAGCTGGGATGGCTCATTTTCCCCATGCAGCTACCTCTGCACTGGGCTCCCAAGGCTTCACACCGTGTGTGACAGCTTGTACCTGGGTCATGTGTTACACCTGTGCAAGGCACTCCTGTGGGAACAATGTGGGAGGTCAGGCCTGGCTGGTGGGGCTGAGGGAGGCAGAGAAAAGCTCTGGTGGCTCCTTTAAGGGAGGAAGCCAACAGGGCTGCAGAGAAGGTGCTCTGGAAGCTGTGTTTTTCTCTCAGCGCCTCAGGGGCTGGTTACTAAATTTGGTTACTGGGCTTAAATAATGCAGCGTGGCAGAGCCCAGTGGGTTTGAACATTGTCATATCCACATAATCCTCTCCTAGGTGGCAGAGATCTCTTGTTCTCTGCCGCTGCTATCTGCACAGGAGCTTGAATGTGATGTGAAACATCATCTTAAATAATTATAACTAGCAGAGAAGAGCCAAAGCTGCAAAGTCCCATCTATTTCCACTGTGCTCTGTCTATCTATGTAATTTCTAAGGTGCCAATCACCAAAGCATCCAAGCACTGTCTAATCTGGATCTGAATTCCCTTGGTGCTCATGGACGCTTGAATCTTAGCATTTTGTGTGAGCCCATCTCTAGCAAGCATAAGGGACAGAGCTGCATACTGTGAGCAAAAAAGCCTCCTATTGTTTCATGATTTAGTGACCAGAATCCCATTTGGGTTGGAGGAGTCAGGACTTCATGGTCACCCCTTGCCCAGGGAGCGTTAAATCCTCTCTGTTATTTCAGCAGAAGGCAGAGCAGGTTCACCAAGGGAGGGCAGGGAGCCATGGTGTATTGCCTATCTTCCATGTCACACAGTGTGGAAGCAGGGGCAGATCTGTACAGCCTGCACACTCTGTACACCAAGGCTGCATCCAGCATGGGGGCAAGAAGGTCCTCTGCCACCCTTCACTGCAGATCCAAGCCTCCCCATGCAGGGACAAGGGATAAGCACAAGACAGGAGCCAGTGACCTGCTTTGGAACGCATAGGAGGAGGGGGAAGAAAATGATGCACCCAGTTGCTCTCTCATCTGACCTACTGCCTCACATTTCCTACAGACTTTGTGAAATAGATTAAAACCTGCCAGAAGACCACTCATGGCTAACACAGGAGTGCTAACAGTGGCAAAGGGACTCACTGTACTGAAAATACTCACCTGGAGTGAAATGAGATTAAACCTTTCCTTCATTACCAGGGAAAGGATATTTGTTCTTAGTGAGAACCTGTCAAGTTCAGGCAATGCCAGAGCAGTACAATTACTTTCCATCCACTGGGCTACTCTTAGGAAAAAGATCTCTCTCAGTCTCTGTCTATAGTCTCCTTGATTTGACATGACACTTGACAGCAGGTTTTCATGGCAGAGGATACTTAGCAGTTACTGGGAGAGAGTCTTTCCCCTTGTAAACATCACATTTCAGTCTCTACAAAAGTGCAGGTCCTCTCCACCCTCCCCCATTGATCAGCCCTATCCTTCTTACCCCATATCTGCTGGAGTATTGTTAGTGACATTGAATAAATACATGTTAAATCTTTTTCCATTAGTCAGACATGTCAGAAATTAAAATGGCATTAGCTGTAATGCCTGCAGCAAATCTGCCTTCATCTGGGCCATTCACCCATGGTTGCCCAAGAGGGCAGGAACAACAGTACCAACTTTGCTTTTCCTTCAATCCATCCATATTCTCTGCACACCCTTTGTACCCTTCTTCCTCCAGAAATACTAATGGCACCTGCTGCTGCTGTACTAACAAACTATGCTCAAGTCTCCCAGACATTATGTGTAGGAGAAATCTCCAAGTTACAATGTTTCATCCTCTCCAGTCATGTATCTGAGATTAGACATGTCCTCTCCAGACATGTATCTGAGATTTCTCAAGCCCCATTGTAAAAAGCAGATTTTTTTTCCCTTGCTAAAGCCACTGTCTAGCAACTCCAGAACTGCTCCCATAGCTAAGACTTGGCTGGCAGGAATCTAAGTGTATCAATAACTTGATTTTCCATCCATAGCCACAACTGCCTTTGTCCACATGATCTCCACTCTTCCAGGTACATTGGCTCCTCAGCTAGACTTCACGTTTGACTCTAGGCCATGTTGGCTCTGCCAGTCATCCCCCTCCTTCATTTCAAACCTTGTTTCTTCCTAGACATCCTGCCTTTCTTGCTTCTGCCTTCCCCTGACTTTCTTGCTTCTGCCTTCCCCTGCCTTGTTTCCCTGTGTCCTTCTCCTGACTACCCATCCTATTCCCTTCCTTCCCTATTTGCTTTTTCAGCCTACCCTGCCTCCCCATCCAGTGCATCTTCCTCAGCTAGAGCTGGACATCTCTGCACTGCCTGGTGGTTCAGGCAAATGGTTTGCATCTTCTCTGAGTTGCCCAAGGCAGGAACTTGCTCTCCTTTGCTGCTACTCCTTCAGGTATGTGATATGGATTAGCTGGAAATCCAGAGCATGAGGAAAAGTCTACACAGAGCTCCCAGCATGTGTAGCCCAACAGGAGGACATCAGCTCAAAAGCTCTGCCATGAGGACCAATGAATAATGGTTCAGGAGAAGCTCGAGTTGAAAGATGCTGAAATGCTACAGCTATCAAATAAGCCAAAATATTTATAGCTGTGATTTGCAGGGTGGCTGATTGTGCAGGGCAGGGAAAAGCCTACCATTGCCTGCCATTAAGGAAGAGGAAAATTGCAAAACAAACATCCCCTTTGGATATTTAGTAGCACACCCAGAAGATTAACATTGATTATATCTCCCTATTAAGAGGGAAGATACTACCCTGCTTTAATTAACAAGGTGGGTTCTCAATCCTCAATTGCCTCTTTGCAAGTATCAGGTGAAACATCAGGGCTGGTGTTCCCAGTGGCATGAAGCTAGACTCTTCTGGTTAGCAGGCTAATCCTGAGGCCCTGCTCTTCAAAGGTATTTAGGTTTCAGGCTGCTGATGTTATTTAGATGCTTAAATCCTTTAAGGCTCCGGGCCTTGGGAGCTAAGAGGATGGCTACAAACTCCAGATTGCCTGGTTCAAGTCAAGTCAACGTAAGTCCTGATTGATAAATGTTACTGTTAGGTATCTGCGTGATGTCAAATTTCTCCCTGAGGCTGGGTCATTCTGCAGTTGCCTGATGTAGCCTCAGTGTGCCTTTTTTTTTCTCTGAACCAGGGGGTGATAGCCAGCATCAGTCCTCATAATGGCTTTGACGGACCTGTGTAGAACTCAGGTTGTTCTACAGCTATTAATTCATTCAGACAAGCAAGCCTGCTGCTTGATGGGTGCTTTGTTTCACTCGGGGGGTGGGGGAGAGAGCACAGGGAGAATTGGTGCCTTTCCCAGACTTGCACAATAGCAGGGCTGGAAATGGGCCCTGTGCAAATTCAATTACTCTGAGTTGCCAGCATTAACTGCTGGGCTGCCCACTTTATTGTAGCTAGGGAAGGAGGTGCAGAGAGCAAACTGGCTGCTGTGCTTTGGATGTGATGGAAATGCTGTCAGATTTTAGCAATTCAGTGACCTTTTCTTAACAGTTCCTGAAGTCACAGCTTTCCCAACACTTGGCAATCGGTAAGGGTTGTGCACAGGTAAAGACTTTTGTTTCGTGGTGCAAGATGTCTATGGAGACATGAGCAAGAGAGAGAGATGGAAGAGATTGCTTCCTCCACCAGCCTTCTGCTTAATTACCGCCTGAAGAATGACATTGAACTCAGATCCTTACTTCAGGTCAAAGGTTTCCCAGAGGGAACACAGATATCTTAATGATGGAGTAAACTCCTTCCCCAGACTTGCAACCAGCCCTTTGTTAATGGTAAGATCCTTCCCTCCCTCCCATTTCAGCACCTTTAATCTCTCTGGAGTCAAACTAAGCTCCTCAGATCTAGGAAAGCAAAGGGACCAGTTTTTCCTAGTGAATCTCTGAGCCATGAGAAATAACAGTTGTGATTCTCAGGCTTTTCCCATCATTTTACACCAAAGGCACTCTGCCATCAACCTGGTGAGCTTCTGGGAGAAACCAGGCTGTGTCCTTTCTGCCTTGTGCCTCTCATTAAAGAATAGTGGGCAGTTTGGCTGGAGATTCTTCAAGCAGGATGGGGTCAGATCACACTCCTGCTACCTGGAGGCATCAAAAAGCCTGAAGTGCTATCAGCTTTTCTCGTGTTTTCTGGGTTGCTCTGCTTCTCCCAACGATTCAAGTCTGGAGTCCAGGGGCTTCCACTAGTCCAGCTCTCTGTAGCTCACAAATACAGTGGAGAAAAGCAAAGCTACAGGGCCTGTTCTTAAATTGAGAGGTCGCAGACAAGGAGGAGTCCTGAGGTTCCAGAAGTGCATGGAAGATGCCAAAACTGGAGGAGAATTGAATTAGGGGTGATGAGTGGGGCTGTGAGGATGACTTCTTGTAGAAAAGTTTTAGGCAAGGGTAGGGGCTTTGAATCCACCTACATTGTGGGTGCTGTGCTACAGGGATGCAGAGGACTCTGAATTGCAGAGAAAGAACTGAATGTTTTAAGAGCCATTAAAAAAGCATGCCAGGGTATTCCCATGTGTGTATCTTTGCTGCAGTTAGAGACAGAAGGGAGATTTCCTAATTGCCTTTCCAGTTTGCACCACTACAGGTACTGTGTGCAGAGCTGGCCCCTGGAGAGCTCTTTTGTGAGGATACAGTGCAGCTGGCCAGCATCACTTAATGGGTCTCATGTGTTGGGTCAGTGTGGGGAGAGAGACTGCCTAAGATGTGACTAAACACTGTGATTTTTGTCCTCAGAATGGCCAAAACCAGAGAAATCTTGGTAGCTCTAGTGGGGCAGGCAATGGTGGGGGAAGGTGTGAGTGGTGGATGTTGTCTCTCACTGCTGTTGTGGGCAGGGAAAAAGCAACCCTTGCCTTAAGGGTTCAGGTAAGGCTGCTGGGCAAAGCCATCCTGGGGGAAGATGCCAGCTCAATAAAGGGAGCTGGCATGAACAGAAATGCCTAAAGCTTTTTTATTATATACAAAAACCACCCAATGCCTTGCTCCTTGGGGAAGAGCTCCAAGATAGTTGTCAGTCTGGCTTGCCCCTGCCCTTTAATCTGAACATGCCCAAATGGGCCAGGGGCTTTATTTTTGTATTATTGCATTGTCTTCCTCCCACTCACTTGTGCTTTCCTCTCAGGTGCCTGTGGCTGCTTTTGATACTTCTCTTCCCTGTTTTGGCCTCTCTGTTGGGCAAACTTTGTGGTTTGCCACCTTTTCTTGCCCCTTTTTCTACTTCTTTGATGGTACAAGAAAGCTTCTGGTTGTCTCTCTGTTTGCATTTCGCTCTCTGTAGGGTTGTGTCTGATGTGCTAAGACAAAAACATGTGAGTCCTTCTGAGTTCTGTCTAGCAGGGAATGCTCAGCAAGAGAGTGAAAAGCACAATGTGAAAAGGTTGTTCATTCCTTATATTTCTCAGCATCATAAAGACAAAAATACTTCCTACTTGCTTCACGATAAAAGCTCCTGGTCCTATTTACTTTGTTCTTATGTGACATGCTTTATCTGGAAATTTCCAAGAATATTGAAAGTGTTATTTATATAAATAAATAAATCTCATGTTGCTTCTGTGCAATATGCATTTTCTCCATTTTGCAGTTTGGGGAGCCAAGGCAGTTAAAAACTAATTGGCTTATGCAGAAGTACAGAATAATCTGTCCTTAAGAAAGAGAATAAGAACTTCACAGTCCTGCCTTCCGTGCCTTCATTAATGGAATGTTCTCCACCTCTAGTTAATAGGCAGTCTGGTTTTTCTTCAGGTCATGATCATAAAAAGATACAATTGTCACTTTAAACATGTAATTAAGTGCCTGCCTTTATAATGACTTCACCAGAATGCACCAGCCACTGTGCAGGTGAGTAAAATGATGCTATAGTGAAAACTATGAGGCTCAGAGAGATTAAGAAAAGTGACCAAGGATTTGGAAAATGAAAACTCACCTTGTAATACAGAAATTTTGATTCTTACTGTTCTGAGTCCTAGAGAATATTGTCTCCCCAGTTTGTTTTTTTTTTTTTTTTTGGGGGGGGGGGGTGGTGGTTTGTTTTTTTTCTTTATTTTGTGTGGAGTTTTTATTTTGCTTTGTTTGGTTGGTGCTGTTGCATCCTGTTGTGTGCATCCCCCAAATTTCCTAAAGTTTCTGGGGAGGAGGAGACACTAGGCAATCTACACACATGCTGGCTGTCACCATGAAGTGACAGAATTAGTGACTGGAGTGGGTTTTATACAGACTGGGTTGGCCGGTTTGGCTGTGTCCTGGAGCTTAAAGACTACTGATCCACCAAACTTTATTTTTAAATTTAATTTATTTATTTACTGCCCTTCTAGTAACTCGTGCTGTTGAAATAGGTTACTACCCCTTTTCAGGAGTGGAAAAGAAGACATTTCAAATAGCAAAAAAGTCGGGAATGGCTGTGATTGTGTTATGTGCCTTTCCTGGAAAAATCCCTTTATGCGATAGGTGGCCTGAAGACACTGGTACATTTGGAGTGCAGCTTTTCCAGTAACCCAGCAGGATTTGGTGGGTGGAGGAAGGGGAAGGAACTCAGCGAGCTGCGACAATGGGAAAATCTTGGCAGGGACCGCACACGCGTCTTGCAATCGGCCTCAATGTCCCAACTGTTACCAGAAGGGATTGCGTCGGGATGAGGAAAGCTCAGAAGAGGGTGTGTGAAGGCAGCCACAAACCCGAGCCCCGCATCCGTGAGCTGGGCGGAGGAGGCGGCCGAGGCCACGCTCCCCGGGGCTCGGTGCCAGAGCCCGGCTGCGGACACAGGGGCCTGGGCTCGTCCTTCCCCTGCCGCTCGGTCCTTCCCGGCTGTGGCCACAGGGCCCTCCTTGCCGCTCGGGCCTTCCCGGCTGCGGCCACAGGGCCCTCCCTGCCGCTCGGTCCTTCCCGGCTGCGGCCACAGGGCCCTCCCTGCCGCTCGGTCCTTCCCGGCTGTGGCCACAGGGCCCTCCTTGCTGCTCGGGCCTTCCCGGCTGTGGCCACAGGGCCCTCCGTGCCGCTCGGGCCTTCCCGGCTGCGGCCACAGGGCCCTCCCTGCTGCTCGGGCCTTCCCGCGGGCCCAGGGGCCGGCGGCGGCTCGGGCCGCGGGGCGCGGCTGCCCCCTGGCGGGCGGCCATGGGCACGGCTCGGCTCGGCTCGGCTCGGCTCGGCGCCCGGCCCGGCCCGGCCCGGCCGTGCCCGCCTGCCGCTCTGCCTTGCGGCACTTCCTGCAGGGACACCTCGCCTGGGTCATTTCCTTCTGACTCAGCGGCATCAGTCACGGAGCGTATTACTCCGGCTCTTGGCTCAGGTCTCCAGCTGTGAGGATGTGCTCTCCCGCTCACACTATGGGCTGTGGGAGACAAAGCCCTGGGCTTTGCTTCTGCGGGTCCCTCAGAGCCACCAAGTGCGGCTGGAAGGGTGCTGTTCCCCAGCCTGACCACTATAGATCCCCATGTACCTGCTGGGATGGTCATATATCCATTATATATGTGCTGGTTGAAAGGCATTGGCGTGGCTGGTGGGCCTGGCAGGTCAGCTCCAGGGTCCTCCTGAGCAGGCTTTCCAAGCTCAGACTGCCATGCCAGCGTGACAGATCCACTGCACAGAGCAGCAGCCTTCTCCGAGTGTCCCAGCACTGCACACCGTGGGCAGTCAGGGTCTTAAGGCTGCGAGTTTTAGCTCATGCTGATTCAGACACTTCTGGCATAGTGAAATATAGCCTACATCTGGATATTGTCCAAACCCTTCAGAGGCTGTGCTCTGCACCTAAGATGTGTACAGTATATTGTTTTATATGAACAAGCACATGATTAAATTTAATGGACAAGTTGACATGAATGAAAGGTTTTCTTTTAAGAAGCATGGGCTTTTGACTATGGAGCTGAAGCTCTTTCCTGTAAAAGTCAAGACTGGCTGCTGCTCATGTTGCACTGCTGAAGCAAAATCACTGCATGGACAGAGGATGCCATCCTATCTACAGATGAGTAGTTTGACAGCTAAGCTTGTAAATAAATACCCTATGCCTCCGTATGACTTGGCTGGACTAGTTTTAGGGAAAACTAGCTATTAATGCCAGGGGAAATCAAAGTGTACTTTGTTATTTGGGATACACTGAAGGACCTATATGTGCAACAGGAATGGTCCCATGATGCCAATCCCATCATCCCTGGATGTCCCAGTTGTCTCTGCAAAAGGACATCGTGTGCCTGACGTCAGGCAGACAGGACAGAGCAAGGGCTTTCAGGCTCTGAAGAGCTGCAGGGTTGCTTACCACAAGGAGCAGGTAGAGCTGGTGGTTCAGGTTCCTGTCTGTCAAGGTGGACATAAGGTGCTCAGTCACAGCCTGGGCTTTACACTGGGAATTGCCAAGTTATGTACAAGACAGACATAAAACAATGTTAGAGATTCACAGCCTCAGAAGCCTTAAAAAATGAAGGTAACCTCCAGGCAAACACCCCTAAGCATGGACAAATAGACACTCCAGTTGTGAAAATCAGTGTGAAAATTTCCCCCAAAGGTTTCCAATAATTCACAATAAAATTGCAGCGTCTGAGAAGCTAGAAATTCCCATTATCTGGAAGGGACACTTGGAATGGAGACACTTGGAATGGAGAGACTTGAAAGGAAAGACTGCTGTTGGCTGGTCAACCAGCAACATAAACACTTATCTGTCACACTTTTGCCAAGAAATGCTTCCTATGCAGACCAAACTTGATGCCTGTAAGTATACTATATGAATGCAAAATATTCTACATAAATGTATATTATATAGACAGTATATAAGTATATATAGATAATACATGTCCACACAATAGGATTTTAGGGCTATGTCTGTATCAGTAAATCTGGGGCAGTACGACTCCATCGTCTAGAAATTAATAGCTGATTCCATTTAATTTATTCTTGCCATGGTTTTGGCCTGTGCCAGTTAACACTGTTCCAGACAATTCCCAGGCACAACTGAGGGAGTTACTGTGGGCCAGGGGCCGTTCCCAACAACCACTTGGATCCAAATGCCTTGCTTGAAGGATAAAAGAGTTTAATGTTATTGGTGCAAGCCATCCTGTGCCAGGGCTCTCGGTGCCAGAGAACAGTCCTGGGCACGTTTAATTTACTGGTATAGACATAGTCTATGAGCCCAGGGGATTAGGCAGGGTTTTAAGGGTTGCATGCCTGGACTTAGGTAGTTGATTTCTCCCAAGATCCATTTTAGGGAACCTTGGGTTTTTTTTGTGGACATGGGCCTTGAGCCTTTAAATCATCTATCACCTCGGTTAAAAAGCCTTGCCTGTGTTCATGACCCATTAGTCATGAACAAAATCTGCTGGAAGATAAAGTGGGTTGTAATTATGCAGTTTTATTATTGCTGTCTTCATGACAGTGGCATCTAACAATAGTGAGCTCTGTTTAATTAACAATTTTTAAATATTTTTAAGGAGAAAGTCACATAAAACCAAGGAGATAAAAATGAAACCATACAAACCAGTAATGTTTCAAAGCCTGGCTAATTTTCATCAGGCTTCATAGAAAATAACTTCCTTTGTCTTCGGGTAAAACCTGGAGATCTTAAGATTACACTTATATTGCTGTATAAAATTATGAGGGGACTGATTACATTTTGAAAGGAACACCCCTGCAGGTGTATTCAGTTACACTGATCCTCGAGGTGCTACATCTCTTGGGAATGGTGCTATTAAGTTTCTAATATGTACTTGAGCTTTGAGCTTTTCTATGTTCTCTGAAGAACAGCACAGAAAGGCATCTGACTGACAGCAGCAAACCTGCACTGAAATGCAGGAACAAAACTCCTTTGGTCAGGATGCTAATTGCAGTGCTCCCAGTAACATACTTTGCCTGACCCATCTGTCTGGTCTAATCATAGCTCTTCCTCCTAACTCTTTGTGTCTGTCACCTCCTTAGCCTGGCTCTTACCGTAACCGGAGTTTCATTTCTGTCAATGCAGCCACCACATTAGTGTCAGGACACATGGCCAGGGCTGAGATCAACACTGACATAACGAGTGTCCTTTCTGATCTGTGCAGCTCCAGTCCATCTGGTGGGACTGCTGCTATCCTGTGCAGTATGTGACCTGGTATCCAACCATCCCACCCACAGGCTGTGTAGGGACAGCTCTGATATTGAGATGATGGTGCACTGTGGTGACGTTAGCAGCAAGGAAGTGGGCAAGAGTATACTGAAATTCCATTTATCTGTAGGTATGATGAGTGTCTGCCATATATAACCAAATTAATCTGGCTCTTCAGAAGTCATCCCTTGGGTTTACAAGGGAGAAAAGAGGAGGGCTGGGAACTGATGAGATGAACATCTGATCCTTTAGAGGGGATCTGTCTGTCCTGTGTTTCTTGCCATTTGCTAGGCATGCCTCCCAGAGACGGAGTCCCACACACCTGCTACATGCATGGCTTTGTGGTGCGTGAGCAGGTTTATTCGGGGGATTCAGTGCTGTGTATCTGGGCCCATTTCCCATCTAGAGGGCAACCAGAACACATCTGAATAGATCTGGCTGAGAAAGAAGAGAGTTTTTTCAAAAACAGACTCCAGAAAATGACTCATTAATACCTCTAGGAATACTGGCTGAGGTGTGGAAACTAAGATGAAGAGTTTTTCTCTGCATTGCCTTCTCTGAGTGGAGTCAGGTGTGTGACCATACTTTGGTTTCCCTTTGAGGGCTAGGAGCCTGGTGTAACCTGTAACTTGTGTCAGGCTCTGATGCCTACTTCTCATGCACTCCAATGAAGGGAGGTCATCCTCGGGTGGGATTTGGAGGCAGGCCTGATCCTTTCACTCTGACCTTCTGCACCAAGGGGGCTGGCAGAGCCCGGGAGCAGCAATTCTCATTAAGCAGCAGCCTGGCTGGCGGTGTGTGAAGACTTGGAGCAGCAACCTGGCTAGACTGCGTGAGACACCCAGACCTTTGGCTACTAAAATGCGATTTCCTGCCCGAGCGCGTGCTCGCCGACATAAAGGAGCTCGTTGCTGCTGCGGTACTGCAACAACAACGCACGGCCGCAGAGCTGGGGAAGCCCGGCAGCCCTGCATGCCCTGCACCCGCTGCATTCCCTGCATCCCGCGGTTCCCGGCGGAGCGGCCGGGCAGGGGGAGCCGGGACAGCGCCGTGCCGCGGTCTGCTGCGCCCCCTGGGGCCGCCCGGCGGCAATGCAGGCACGGAAGGAGTCGGGGACAAGACGCGAGAGGCTTTTCACGAGAGTGGAAACAAAGAGAAATGAGGGAATGATGGATGATAAGATCTCCAGGAAAATATCTCACCCCCCAGCCCTTTGTCTTAGCCCATCTTTTCTTGCCAGCTCCCCCCACTTTTTTGACCATTTGTAGTGTTGGCGTGACTGCATGCAGAGCTCATGGTTTCTGATGCCAGATCTCATTTCCTCCCTCCCAAGGCTGTTTTCATCCTTGTTTACACAGCCTAGAGAGCTGTTTCAAGTGGAATTTCTGGTGAGTTGCTTGCAAATAACTGTCCTTAGCTGTGGGAAAGTGATAAAAGTTTAATCATTTGGTCTTGGCCTCTAGAAGAGCTGGGGAGGAGGTACAGGTGCAATGTGCAATCACAGAGTTTAGAAAGCAAGGAATAAATAGCATGCTTGTGATTTATTCTCATTACAAAATCTTCTAAGGCCCCTCCTTCCTTGGCCAGTGTAGCAATCTGAGCTTTTGAGGCAGAGGCTTGTGAAGACAAGTTATCTTTTTCTGTTCCTCACAGTGCAGTTTTATTGGATGCTTGGACCCCTTCCGTTTGCTTCTGGCTAGTTTGTGGCCACAAATCCTCCGTCATTTGCAGTTCTGCAGTTATTTTAAGGACCATGTATTTTACCTGCCAGCCTTTCTTGGAGGATTCTGCTGTGCTGTCACTCCAGCAAGGCCTCAGGCGCTGCTCCTCTCCTCTCCCAGCCTGCCCTGCCATGCTGAGCCACTCAGCAGCACAGGTTCACACACACTGACTTCAGCAGACCCAAAACTGTCTTCCCTGCCCTGCAAGGAGCAGATGGGGGTCCTGACAGTTCTGTGAAATATCACCAGTGCTGGCTGGTGTTTTCTGCTCACCTGATGGCAGTCTGAGAGGTCTGGCCAGGCTCAAAGTGGGGCCCTGTGGCCAGGAGTTGCCTAGGATGGCCCAGCCAGGGTATGGCATGGGTGTGGCCTGGCTGTTGCTCTCCTCATGCGTTCATTGTGCCCGCATTAAGGCATCAAGTTCAAACTTGCACATCCTGAAAATTCTTCCTAGAACTTCTCTCCCTGGTGATACTGACTTGGCTCTTTTTTCATTTCCCTTAGAAGCACTGAAGCTGCTCACAAATACATATCTAAATGGGGTGCCCAACTAGAGGAACTGGGAAACCTCTTTGATGTTGAAAGCTGTGTTTTATTTATACACTTGGGATAAGCCCAGAGGCTGTCTGGGCAGCCAGGAAGTTCCAGAAAGGAATTTCCCCCCATCAGACCAGGAACCACAATAATATTTCCCCCCTTCCTCTTCAGAAACTGTGTGTGCTCATTTCCTAGCATTTTTGCTTTAGAAGTTTCTCATTTTTGCAGGACCCAAGGACATTTTTTTCTGTTGCTGCCCTTGTAAGCATAATAGTTTGAGGTTTCTTGTCTGTGACCTAAAGACCTCAGGTCTGAGGCAGCTGAGGAGCTGGTCAACTCCTTCTGTGGGGGTAGACTGGGTGGTTCTTTCATATTTGGACTGGCTGCTCCTGACTACATGGCAGGGCTCAGAAGCACTGTGTGATCCCAGCTGAGGACTGGTTTTGAGAAGGCATTTGAAAAGGAAGAGATGTGAGTGAGTTGCAGTGACTGTATTTGAGGGAAAGAAGGTCAGGTGAGACAATTCCTCTTCTCCAGGGATTAGAAAGAAGCTATCCAAAGCAGAACTCATTGCTTCTCTTTGCTTGTGTTTCTGAGGAGCCAGGCTGCCCTGCTACCCTGGAGTTTCTGGCTGGCTGAGCTAAGCTGTGAGTGCTGTCACAGCAGCCTGATAGTGAGTGGGGGTCAGGGGGCCCTTCCAGGCCCTCTTGCAGAGGAGCACATGTCTGCAGTACCAGCAGGGGAAGCTCAGTGTAAATGCCTGCTCTCTCAGGCTCTCGTTGTATCAGCCACATGCTGACTTTCCAATTGGCCCAAGCAATTTGCAGGGAGAGAATGGGCAGCAAGGGAATTATAACAGAGATGGGGCTGCCCAGCAGTGCTGTTGATAGGATTTTCTCTTCTTATTATGTATGTCACATGAGCTATGCTGGAACAGTCACTGTTTCTCTATCAAACAGCGTCTCTTCAATTTCCTTTTTCCTTCTTTTCTCTTCTATGGCAGTCAAAACCTGCATATGCCAAAACATGTATCCTAGGTCCTTCATTGCTCAGATGAGTCTAAAGGATACGTATGTAAAAGAGAACAAATAGCTGTTACCCTCAGCCACCTTTTACCAGTCCTTTTTGATTCTCCCTGAATGTTCAAAGTGTTTGCATGACAGCAGCTGGCTCAGTTCTGGGACAGTTTGTAGGCTTTAAGATAATGGTGGGCAATTCTCACCTTTGGTTGCTTATAGCTTTAGTGAAGGGCTCCTTCACTGAAGGGGATCTGTTTTCCAAGTGCCTGTCCCATCCTCCTGGTATAAAACCACACAGTCAGAGCTTGGAGAGCCCTTGTGTGTGCTGCAGCTTTGCAGCTGTGCCATAGGGTGTTTGTGCCTTGTGTGGTGGGGACTCAGCTTAGTTTGGCCTGTGCTAAGGCAAACATTGTGCAGGGGCCGAGCCAGAGATGATCCCCACTCGAGGAGCCCACAGGCTCGGCACTCACACACCAGGAGGAGGAATGCCCTGTGGTTCCTGCTAGAGGTGATTGGTGACTGGCTAGAGGTGACTGGCTAGGGACAAGGCTTGGTGCCCTTTGTTTTGTCAGTCATACTACTCCGGGAACAATTCTCATTATTTTTTGTGGATTGTCCTTGTCTTCTGCTTTTATCTATGTACACTGGACTGTGTTTGAATCTGTTGGTGGATGGCCCTGCTCTGGAGCACCATTCAAGATGTGCCTGGCTTTGGGTCCACATCTTCCTCCAAGCAAGCTTCAGGCTCAGCTTTCATTCTGCTCCTGCCCTCCTGTTCTCTTTTAGCATTTTCCTTGGCAGATGCTCCTTCCCTGCCTGGCGCTGGCAGTACCTCCAGTGTGTGTCTTGGACACCACGCAGTTAGGGTCATAAGCAAGCAGGAACGGATGGGGTTTTTCCAGCTCAGCCTTGTCTCCCTCGATGTAATGAGGGGAGATCCCCAGCAGATGGCACTTGAAGCTCTTCCCTGGCTGGCTTTTCCCTCCAGCCTCGCGATGTTCAGACCCGTGTGTGCACCGATGCAGCATGAGCCTGTTACGGCACATCGTGTGGAAAGAGGAGAGCAAAAAGCGGTTCACTGTGTAACAAGGGGCGAGCAAATCCCCAGGTGACTTCAAAGGGTGAAAAAAGCATCTCTTTCCTTTTGAGAAGGCTTGGCCAGGCCTGCCTAATGAGGCTTTCTGCACCCACACACATTCCTGTTCTTGCACCTGGCGGTGTCAGTGGTACACCTTGGGCAGGATAAACTGCAGAAGGCATTAGCTTGTCCTCTGAGCACAACAGGAAACACAGCCCAGAGGGAATCTGTGCATTAAACTAATCCTCACTGCATTGTCTTCACCCCTACTGCCTGTCTCCTCATTGCACTGTTTGGTCAGGATTCCCACAGAGGAATGTCTCCAGGGGAATGTAAGATGAGGCACAGCAGACATCCAGTGATGTCTTCCCCATGGCAGCAGTGGGCAGGAACACGTGGAAGTGAACCAGCACCCTGCCTCAGCTCACAGTCCCCTGCCCTCTCCCTGTCACCGCAGTGCCATGTGTTCCTGCAGGGAAAACTTGCCACTTGCCTCCTTTCTGCTCCTGGTCTGGCCAGGAGGAACTTAAAGAGCTCTCCAAGAAATGCTGGAGCAGGCAAGTGGGTCTACCCTCAATGTTGTGTGATGCATTTTTCATGCTTTTATCATGTGACCAGAGGAAACTTGGACTAGGTTTGAGATTTGAGATTTGGTTTGAACCAAGTAGGCAGATCAAAACTCCAGGGATGAGAAGCCCACAGGAACCAAGAACAGAGCAGAGTGATCACATGGGATGCTTGGGAACAGAAGCCACTGAATTTTGCATAGCTCCAGCAGTGTGATCTAGTAACAGGCTAGATTACAGTCTGGGCACATACAGCTAGGGGCCAGGGGGTACCACTTCTATTCTTGGTTCTTCCACAGCTTTTCTCAGTGACCTTCAGAAAGTCAAGTAACCTTCTCTGACTTGGGTTTTTCTTTGGGAATAACACTATGAATTATCCCTGGAAAATATTTTGCTATCCTCAGATAGAAGTTACTTGGTAGTATTCTGCAACCTGTATGTGGAGGAGCAATGTCTCCAGCCCTCTCAGGAAGCTTTCTTTCCACTATGTGATGCAGCAGTGTGACTTGTCTTCTACTGGGAACCCATTCAGCACATTGAGCCTCATCCTCAGGGCACAGATCACCTAAGGGTTGCAGCAGTAGGTTGTAGCTCTGCTTTCTGTGAGGGTTTCTTTTCTCTGGGGGCCTGCTAAATTGCTTGTTGCTGTCTGCAGCAGTGTGTCACTGTGCCTCACTCAGAGGAGATGCTGGATGCCGTGGATTGATGATTCTGGTCATATGAAATACAAAGCAAGAAAGAAACAGCTGCTCTGCAGGTATTTGCTGAAACACGTATAGGTAAAGGTTGCAGAAGCAGCATTTGTAGAATTAGTTTCTCTCAAATTGCAAGTGCCCCAAAAAAGACCTTGTTCATCAGCACTTGATTTTGCTGCTTGCCCTGAAAGGCCCTGCAGCAGGTTAGGATGCCTAGCACAATCCCTTCCCAGGCTGGGCTCCCCACTGCTGTCCTGTGGTGTAGTGGGGTGGGGTGAGCTCAGGTAGAACCTGTGATGTTACGGTTGGGATGGCAGCTTCTGCTTTTCCCTGTTTCAGGAAGCTTTTTCAGCTTCATCTCTTCTGAAACAAACAACCGGGCCCTGGCATGTGCCTGCCCCCATGCTTGATCTCTGAATGGGAAAGCAATCATACACAGTAGTTTAAGCTGACTGTGGTTTATGGGTTATATCTTACAGACCATTACAAGGACAGCCACTGTCTCCAGAGTTGAAATAAGGAATGAATAAAGGCTTGGGGAATTTCGCTTTATATGGAAAAAAAAAGGAAAGAATTATTAGAGAGTCTCAGTTGTTGGGCTTTAGAATATATATTGGTTATGTCCCAGGAATAATTCTTATCTAGCAAAATACAATATTGCATATCTCTATGGAGGATTTCTGGTTTCAGTTAGCATTTTACTCCCTCCTGCTGGATGCAGGATGCCAGACTAGCAATCTGCTCGTGTGCACTATTCCCTGGGTTTTTTAAATTCATACAATAAGAAAAGCAGAAGTACCTATAGCAATATGTGGTGGCTTAAAGTCATAAGGTTGGATTGTGATTTCAATTTGGTGTGAACTCAGGGAAAAATAGGTGAAAACAAGTTCACGGTGTGAATGCAGGATGCACTGATCAAGTATGGTTTAACAGCTGAGACAGTTTCCTACTGCAGACATCTTCTAAGAAGGCACTATCTGAAAAGCAAAAATTTTGCTTTCTGGCTCAGACTCTCTGCTTGTTGTACTCCTTCAAGAAAAAATTCTTTGCTTAGTGGAGCTGAACCGAGGCCCTTTCCCCGCAGCAAAGATGTGCTCTCTCTTTTCCACAGTCAGCACTTTAGGAGCGCTCTTATCTTGTTACAGGCCTGCTGGCTGAGAACTGGGAACACACAGTTAACCAGCCCGTGCTCCTCTGGAATTTGTACACAAGCAGAGACCTCTGCAATGCTTCCTGGCTTGTCCCAGGAGGAAGGTTGGGACAAAAGGCTCTGCTGGCCCCCAGGGACCAGTAATGGGCAACAGGGACCTTTCACCCAGACACGGGGAGTTCATCGCTGGCACGGAGCTGGCAGTGGGTGAAAGCCCTTTGCTGTTACTGCTGCCAAACGTGTCGGCAGCTTCCTGTGGGTTCAAAGGGGCCGGGAGCCTATCAGTCAGCCTCTGATAACTTTCCTGACTGTTTTGCCAGGGAGCTGCTGTTGGACTGCCCATGGAAACGGGGCACCTTGCTTGTGCCCGAGGATGGCTGGTGCAGCAGGAGCTGGTGCCGGCCTGGCCCCGCGCCTGCATTTCTGTGGGGAAAGACTGTGGCGACTTCACTGCTGCTGCAGGCGCCGTGCGAGTTCCCGGGGTGGCTCAAGGGACTCGAGACAGGACCCCCGAGCCCTCCCTATGGATCTGTGCTCTGGATCGGAAGGCAGGACAGACAGGTCACGGCATCCCGTTGTGGGATCCCCGGACTGAGCGGGCTGCAAGCAAGGATGCGGTAGCGCAGAGTCAGCGAGCAGTCCCCCACATCCCGAGCAGCTCGGGGGACTCAAGGAACGCCGGCGGCCGGGAAGGGCCGGTGACCCTTTAAGCGGAGTCCCCGCCCCGTGCCGCCCCGTCCCGCCCCGTCGGGCCAATGTGCGCCGCGGCTGCCGCGCCGCTCGGTACGAGTTTCCCGTGGCGGCGGTGCCGGAGGGAGCCCGGGGTGGCGGCGGCCCGCGGCAGCAGCGGGGCGCGATGCCCGATGCCCGATGCCCGCCCGGGGCTGACCGGGCGGCAGCGCTGCCGTGAGCGGAGCCCGGCGCCTCGCCCAGGGAGCTCTGCCGTCCCGCAGTGAGCGCTCTGCGCCGAGTGTCTCTCGTCCCCTGCAGCACGCTGCCAGCTGGTACCTCCCTCCTTTCTGAAGCGTAACTGAGGAGGGGGTGGAAGGCAGAGGAAGTTTGGTGCTCAGTTTTTTTCTGTAGGCTTTGGAGCGGGATTCCCTTTGCGTGGCAGCGCGGAGGGCTGCAGGACAGGAGGGGAAGGGGCGCAGCCGGGAGCCGGGGCTGTGCGGAGCCGTGCCCCGCCGCCGCCGCCGCCGTGTACCTGCGGCGCTGGATGCGAGCTCCGCGCAGCTCCGCCGAGCGTAGCGGCAGCGGCGCGGCAGATGCAGATGCGTGCGTGTGTGTATGCTTAACCCTTTCTTGGCTCCTCGGATTTGTACCATGCTGAAGATCCTCACCAAAAAGCTCAGGAACCAGAGTTTGAATGAAATTCAACCTTTTCAGCTAAAGGTAAGGAAAGCCGGTTTTGTCTCGGTTGTTTTTTGTCCCCTTCAGGTAACTACTAAGAGGGCCTTGAGAAGCTGGAAACTTGCAGTGTTTATTATGCTGGGTCAGTTTCCTCTCAGCCAGTGTGCTCAGGAGGAACTGGCCTAGGCTGTATTCCTGTTACTTAAAGTCCCGTTCCTATGCCCTCAGAGTTACCCTGCACAATTCAGATAATACAGAAAGGTGTATGGAGACAGATGTATCTGTCTGTTCTTTAGAATGTTTTCCTTTTGATGGGATTCACATTTAACTGTGTAGGCATTTGCCTAGATACCTTTGTACGTGGGCAATCCGTAGCCTCTCAGCCCTTTCCAGGCTAGAATCCCACTGTGCTAGGTACTGTACAGACATGATTTACCTAAAATGCCTTTCAGCTCGTTATTTGCATTTCTCCTTCTTCTGGTCCTCAAGGCCAGAATCTGAGCTGAAGTTTGCAGGCTGGATCATTGCTTTGACCCATAGCTTTCCAGATTCTTCTTACATCCGTTTTTAATGTTTAAAATAAAACTGAGGACCACAGATTCAGGATGAGAACTGTCTAAGCCCTTCCTGCCAAATATAAAGAGGAATTTTTGAGCCATTTACTGCAGGATAAAAATGGAGCCATGACGAATGCGTAAAAAATACCAAATCCTGATTTGGCAAAATTGTTGTGAACCAAGGGATATCCCCTGAAATCAGCAGAGTTACTCTGGATTGGCACCAATGCTGTGGGAAGTGCAGCACCTGGCCCCAAATAAAAGAAGGGATCTGGGAAAAGTAGCAGCCCTCGTTGCCTGAGTTGGGGGCTGGGGATCCGTATACCAGACTCTAGTGGAGTCTTTTGTATGTGTTACACAGAGGCTCATTGCCGTGTGGCTGCACTTCTGCGCAGTCACTCTGGACAGGCTGATGGCAACTTTGATGAAACATAGCACTGTTTCTAACAAAGTTTGCTGTACTTCTTCCTCTGGGGATTGCACATTTTGTGGCTCTCAGGGGAGGCAGGGTTAGGTTTTATTGTTGGAAGTAAAGTAAGGGCAATGCTTTAGGTTGTAGTGGATCAATTCAGCGCAGAGTATTTGCAGAGGCAGTGAGGGTTTTTTTAACACTGTGTTTCTGGGCCTTACAGCTGCAATCTCTTCCTTTAGCTTTATTGTTTGTCTCTTGGAGCCTCAGGTTGTGAAACCGTGAGAATCTTTGGAAGGAGCTCTCAGAGGTGGATACAGCCTTCAGGATGCTTGGAGGCATGCAGGAAAATGTGCATGAGTGGGCATCTGCAGCCATTTTGTTCATGTTAGTGCCAAGGTTTTGTGCTGCAGACAGGTGGTCTGCGTTTTTGCAGGCTCAATAGAGACAGTTCAGCTTGCACTGTGCCTTGCTTGCAAGGCTGTTGCATAGCTCATCAGAGCTGTCTCTGCAGCCTGCAGTGGGGTGTGCTACAATGACTGGTACACATGTGTATGGGCAGAAAGCCAGATGTGCAAACTCTGTCTTTAAATCTGTTTTGTGGGCCTTTGGGGACCGTGTGCAGCTGCCTGGTCTTGGTTGAGCCTTGCAGCAGCATACTAATTGCTTAATGGAGTGTGCAGTGCTCTGTCTTAGGTGTTGGACCAGAGCTCCTTGCAGGTATGAACCCTGGATAGGTGTCACAGGGGTGAGCAGTGTGGAAGCTTCTGGTGGCTGTGCTGTGCATGGACCCTGTGTCAAGGCCAAATGTCCTGTACCATTTTGCTCTACTGCCCTCGTGATATGGGGCTGCCAGGCACTGACCAGACTCAGCCTTCTTGGCCTTGGTCTGTGTCTGTGCAGGTCTGTACATATTCTGGCTTGTATGGTAAATGCATTATTTAAAAGGTCCAGTGTGCTGTCATTGAAACCTACTGAAAAGTTAGGTGAGAGCACAGAACCAGGTCTGTAGGTTGGATAGAGTAAGAATTAATCTACATTGACCACCCAAACCAAGTGCTTTCTGAGCTTTAATAACAGTGTGCTTAGCTGCTCACCTCCTTCATTGCCCACTCACTTTAGCACTTTACGACTTTTTTGGGAAGTTCCCAAATTGAAGGAAAAGCAAGCTGCTGGTGTGCTTCTAGATTACAACTGTACTGAAATTAGCCGAAGTCCCAGGAGCCTTCCTTGGGTAAATTGTCAACTCATTTTTACAAGCGTGGAAGACTTGACCAATCTTGGATTGGCATCCAAGCTTTGGGAATCTTTTCAGGAAGAAATTTCTGCCCACTATAAAGGTTTTATTTTTGTATAGTGTATCTTCAATTGGTTTAGTGTGGCTGTAATAGGGCCTCCTAGTTTTCCCCTGCTTGGAGAAGCTGAGGGGATGCCATGGCCTTCTGTAAGTGAAACCGAAAAATAAGCAATCTCTGGGTGTTGATGTAATGGACTTCTCTTTTTCCATTCTAAAGCTGGCCTTTAGGCAGTTGGCAGCTAGGGCTCCTCAGAGGATTTTGACTCGAGATGTGCTGGTGTCTCTCAGAAAGTGTCTCTCCATTTCCCTTTCACCAGAAGTCACCATGGTGGGAAGGGAGGGACTGACTGACACTTCACCTAATGTTGGGTTAGCCTGCTCAGCCAGCAGTTTCTGATAAGGGTGGCTGGGCTGTCAAGTGTGATAGTTAGGGTTCAAATTTGAGTGCCTTGCCTTGGAAGACAGCTGACTTTGCTTCACAGAATCCCAGAATGGGTAAGGTTGGAAGGGATCATCTGTTCCAGGCACCCTGCTCAAGCAGGGTAATGCTAGAGCAAGGGGCACAGGATTGTGTCCAGGGAGCTCTTGAATAACTCCAGTGAGGAAGACTCCACAACCTCTCTGGACTTGGTCGCCCATACAGTAAATAAGTTCTTCCTTATGTTCCGGTGGAACTTCCTGTGCATCCATCTGCTCCTGCCTGTTGCCGCTTGTCCTATTGCTCAGCACCACTGAGAGCCTGGTTCCATCTTCGTGACACCCCCTCTTTAGGTGTTTATATACATTGGTGAGATTCTCTGTGTTGCCTCTGTTTGAAACTGAGCAGGCCCAGCTCCCTCAGCCTTCCCTGGTAAGAGAGATGTTCTAGTCCCTTAATCATCTTTGTTACCCTCCACTGGACCCACTCAGGAGATCTACGTCTCTCTTGTACTGAGGAGCCCAGAACTGGACACAGCACTCCAGATGTGCCTCACCAGGGCTGAGTAGAGGGGCAGGATCACCTTGAGCTGCTGGCAGTGCTCTTCCTAATGCACCCCAGGATACCAGTGGCCTCCTTGGCCACAGGACACACTGCTGGCTCATGGATGGCTTGTTGTCCACCGGGACCCTCAGGTCCTTCTCCACAGAGCTCCTTTCCAGCACCTGAGCCTGTGCTGTTCCATGTGGTTATTCTTCCCCAGGTGCAGGACTCTGCACTTAGCTTTGTTGAATTTCAGAAGATTCCTCTGTGCCCATCTCTCCAACCTGTCCTTATGAAGGGCTGCACAGCCCTCTGGGGTATCAGCCACTCCTCCCAAATTTGTGACATCAGTGAACTTGATGTGGAGGCATCTGCCCCTTCATCCAAGTCATTGATGAATGAGTTAAACAATATTGGGCCCAGTATTGAACCTTGGGGGACACCACTAATGACAGGCCTTCATCCAGACTGCCACTGATTATGACCATCAGCCAGTTCTCAATCCACCTCCCTGTCCACTCATCCAGTCCATGCTTCGTGAGTTTGCCTATGAGGATGTTGTGAGAGACAGTGTTGAAAGTCTTGCTGAAGTCAATGTAGACAATATCCACTGCTGTCCCTTTGTCCAGCCAGGCAGTTGTTTCATTTTAGAAGGCAATTGGGTGTGTCAGGCATGACATTGGTAAATTCATGCTGACTACTCCTTGTCATCCATGTGGATAGACATGGCCTCCAGAATGAGGTATTCCATCACATTTCTAGGGATTGAGGCAGACTGGCTGGTAGTTGCCTGACTCCTAATTCTTGCCTTTTTTGAAGACTGGGATAACATTTGCTTTTTTTCCAGTTTTCCGCCACCTCTCTCTGATTGCCACAACCTTCCAAAGATGATCCTGAATGCCCTAGCCATGGTATTTGTCAGCTTTCTCAACATTTGTGGAAGCATCTCATCAGAGCCTGTGGAGTTGTGCATGTCAAGTTTTCTGAGGTGTCTTTCCATTGGATACTTGTGCCCCTGTGGTAGGGGCAGCATGTCCACTCCTGAGCTCATAGCACAGCCTGTTAGCTTAAGAGCTTCAGCTCTTCAACCTTCAGCTGCTGTGGCTCAATCCAGGAAAGGAGAGGGCACTGCCTGGTGCCTTGGTCTTTGGTCTACCACTTATTTCAATGATCTGGTGTTATTGGCTAGATATTAGGCCAGATTCAGGAACCTTTTGGGCTGCTTTTGAGCCAGAAGTAGGTCTGACTTCAAAGGTTAGGGATCATCTTTGATAACTGCTGGTAACTAAGTGTTCCAGAGCACTTGAGACAGAAGGAAAAAAGTGGGATCAGGGGAGTCTCCCATATGGTAGTGGAATGCTTCAAAACCAGGAAAGTGAGAGGGGCCTGTAACTCAATGCCTGATTTTAATTTTTTTTTTGTGTTGGTTGTCCAGTATTACGGTCTAGTATAGTTTTTTATTATTTTCTTTCCTAGTTTTAGACTTGTAGCTTTGAGAAGCACTTCCCGAACTATTAAGTCAGGCTGATCAAGGAGCTTTTAAAATGCATATCTTGGGCTTGCATGTGGGTTTGTGATGGAGTACTGATATTGAGCCCTTAGAAATGCTCTCAGACCAACTCCATGAGCTTTCTGTAAATCAAATGTCTTATTCATCCCCACAAGTTGGGGTAGGGGTTTCTCATACGAATATGTTTCTTCCAAGTTTCTCTTTAACTCTTGGGGCCTTGCTATTTATGTAGTGGCTCAAGTGTGGGTGTCTGTTTTCTGAGCTTTACTTGCAAGCAAGCTCCTTCGGGCAGGGAGCATCTGGCTGGAACAAGTCTGTGCATTGCCAGTCAAACTAAGCCCTTAATTAGTGGCCCTAGGTGTTATCAGAATGAAACAGTTGGATTGTGGTGTGTTAAAAAATTAACTGGCTGGAACATGCAGCTAAAGAAGACTGAGCACTTTAAAGGTGGCAATTTCATTCCAGCTTGCTGTTGACACAAACAGCTTTGGAGGTGATACAACTGATGTTCTAATCAACAAAGGCTGTTTAATTACTTATGTACTTGGCATATTCACTTTGGTCTTGGGCAGAGATAATACAGACATGTTTGTCACTTCCTTAATGTTGATCAGTGATACAAAGTCAAATGTGAGTGTTCTGGTGACAGAGAACTGCATCTCTCTTCTACATAGCTTTAGCCTTATACCTGCTTAAAGGGAATTGTGTGCTAGGTGCTAGCAAAGCCACTGTGTCAGTTCTCTTCATGTACTCTTGCAGCTTAGACACGAGCATACACAGCACTGGGGGCCAGAAAATCATCTCAGTTATTTTCTATTGGCATCTGTACCTGGAATCAGCTGTAACACTCTGGTCTGGCTGGCCAGCCCCAACAGGCAACTGGGAATCATCTTCATCCTCCCTGTGTGAAGGGGATTCAGCTGGCTGTGCAAAGTGAACCTCAAGGCTGCAGGCAGTGACTCCCTTAGTCAGTGTCCCTGTGGTAGCTTGTTACTCTGGAGCTGGGAGCATTATTTTTTTTCTCCTTAGACCAAAAAAAAAGAGTGGAATAGCATTATTATTGATGCACAGTATATTGAGTATGCTTTCAAAGATCTGCTCAAGTGCTCAGGCTTATTTTGAATGAGGACAGACTGATTTCAGCCTTCCTTTGGGCTGACTGCTTGTCGTGTGTCACAGGTCTTCAGCTTGGCACAGGGAAAATTTAGCTTTGTCTGCTGTGGTGTATGCAGGTTTTCTCTCCTTTGTGGGTTTTTCAGCAGATGCCACAGGTTCATTCCTCTAGAGCTGGAGGGCTCTGTTTTACATTGAAAGTTTGCTTTTCTTCCTGTTACACCAGCTGGCTACGTTAGGTGCTTCTGGTTTGTCATTATCACAGGAAAGACACAAACGCATGAATCTAAGTGTGCAAGTACAGTTTTGACTTTTGGAGTACCTATGAATGTGCCTGAAGTTAGGCTTGTGATAATTTGGACTGAAAATATGTATGTTAGTGGTTAGATACTTCGCTAAGTAAGCTAAGTGCTGTGATAGATACTTAGCTAAGGCAAAGAGTAGAACAGGCAATCCCAGCCACTTTAAGCCTTAGGTTTTTGAGACTTCTGCCTGAGGCATTGTAAAATAATGGGTTTGCGATTCTTTCTACTTGGCTTTGAAGATCTGGATCTTTAAGGGTTGTCATCTTTTCTGTGCAGACATTCAGCACTTATAATCTCCTGTAATGACTTAATTCCAAAGAGTGATACTTCAGACAAATTGCAGATCCTGCATGTACAGCATGATGGGGCATTCATGGAAATTGAGGTAGTTTGTTGAGACATTCTCTCAGCTGCCTTTATGATGGATAGGAAACTATGGAGTAGCTTAAAAAAAGTCCACCTCCCAAAGGCACAAAGAAATCTCATTACTTTTCCTTGTATTTCCCAATTTTTGGTTTTTATTTGAATGAAAACTAGATTCTGAAAAGTCAGTGCTATGTATTTGGCGATTTCAGTGAAAACTGATTATTTTTCTTTGCTGCATAGTGCAGTTCTTAATTTCCTGCTGTCATCCATTGTCCTACAAGTTCCAAATTTGTTGCACTGTTTAGGTTGTTAAATGTCTTCTTGAGCACGTAAAGAGCTCATATTTGAGGTGAAAACAGAAAGCAAAACCAGGTCATTATTTTAATTATGTGGCTTTCACAAAAAAGTGGGTTCACTTTTTTTCATAGTAAAAAGCAAGGCTTGCATCTGCTTAGGAGAGTTTTGCGGAGTGGTGGGTGGGCAGGGCACCACTCAGCTGTAATGTGTCAGCCTGGCCAGCTTCCCTGGCTGCTCCTGGAGCATGCCTGGGGTCACAACAGTGTTGTTGGGCTCCCTCAGAATGGGAACCAAGGGCTGTATTCCCTTTTCAGCGGGAAATAACACTCCCACACACATTGTAGGCAGCGCCAACCCCTCCCACCCCCGTGCCTTTATCTGTAGCCCCTGTTCTCCTGTTGAGAGGGATTCAGGTTGCCGGGTGATCCAGCTCTTCCTAGCAACCGGCGTGGCAGGTATGTGTGTGCAGGGCTGTGTGCTGCTGCAGGAGCTGCTGGACGTGGCCCTGGGCAGCGCCTGCCTGTCCCCTTGTCCCCCTGCCACCGGTGAGCAGCAGCCAGCCGGCTAAGCTGTTTGTGAATAGGCACCAGCACCACCCACAAGTGCTCAGCGGGAACACCCAGGCGAGGATTTAGAGAAAAGCCAATTAGTTGTGACCTTTATGTGCACTGAAAGCATTCCCTGTGCAGCGAACTCTGCTGTGACCCAGGCCTGGGAGTTGATGTAAGGGACATATGGCCCAGTGTGACCTGTGCAGAGCTGTCTCCATGCCAGTCTGGGCACAGGGCTGCCCAAGCTGTGGGGATGCAGCAAGCAGGCGAAGCGTGGCTCAAATAAGGTTTCTTCTGTTTTGGCATGGTCACGCCTTGTGGGTGGACAGCTCAGGGTGTCTCTAGGCATTTCTTCCCTCTCTTGCTATGTTCTTGCTCTTTGTTCCCATTATAACCTCCTCTCTGCCATGGACTGGTCTGTTTGGACACAGACCTGGCATCCATATGTACCTCAGTCTGTATGTCACACTCAATGGTTCAGTTCCTGTAGGACAGGCATTTTTAGGCTGGGGCATCGCAGGAGCTGGCTGAGGCAGAGGGAGCAGATCTTACATGATGATGAGGGTTTTTTAGTTTGTTTGTTTTTGTCTGTTTTGTTGTTGTTTTAATCTCCTTTATAATCACTGCAGCACACCAAGTGCTCAGCCAGGTGAACTTTTGCTGTTGTCCTGTTGAGCAGCTCTAACAGAATTGGAATGGCACAACAGAGTACACTTGTGAAGAACTCACATGTTCTCTGGACCGTCCTTGATGGCTTCATGGAAGGTGAAATACCATGGATGCATATGGAAACTTCCTGTTGGACTTGTATGTAAGAAACTATCTTGCTTGGTAGATTTGCACCGAAGCTGCTACATGGCTGCATGTGCAGTAATCCAAATCCTGGTTCTTTCTAGTTATTCTATGTTAGCACAAAAGAATGTCATCTAAGGGTGGCAGGGGCTAAAAGCCCAAAGAAGATTGTGTGAGTGCTTCCCAAAGCAGCTGGTGTGGATCAGCCCCCTTGTTTCTTTGTTTCCAGCCCTCTCCTCCCCCAGCACTCTTCTCCAGGCGGCTCATCATCCAGGCTCAGCCTGCTGCAGAGAACTCCAGCTTGCCCAGGCCTGAGCTGTGGTGCTGGGAGCAGGTCAATGTGTGTGCTCCACTGGCATGCGCCCTTTGGATGAATGTTGTGAGCCAGGAGATGCAGTGAAACCTGGGGAGGTGTCCGTAAGGCATAGGGATAGCTGGTAGGCTGTGGGTTGCCTCCCTCAAACAGCATGAATGGGTTGGTTGGTCCTTGTGCCCAGCAAACACACCTGAGGAAAGGCCTCTGCTGCTTTGCCTGGATTCACCTCCCCATCCTAGCTCCAGCATCAGGCCACGTGAGATGGTAGTGTTTTGTTAGTCATGTCTCCTGTTTCATGGATAGGTTCACCTGCACTTTGTTGCCTGACTTCAAGCAGATGGTCCTTGTCTAAATTTAGATTTATGAAAGGATGGGAGATGCCTGGTATTTGTGAGATGTCCAAATACCTCAATATTCATAAATGTCCACAATGAGAATAGGCAGGCCTTAGTTTCTGATATACCTAGGGATCAAACTATTCCTTGGTAGCTGATTAATTGATTTTTCTGGGCTACAAACCTGGTTTTGAGCCAGGATTTCAAGGAGATCAGGCAATTTGAGTTGCTGATAGCACAAAGATCCTACCCCTTCACATCTATTTTATTCAGCAATCTGTCTCATCTTACTCCTTCCTAACAGGGTCACATTGTTTCCATGATGCATGCTGGTTTTTATTTAATTCATGTCCTTACTTCTTGGCATAACACAATCTGCCAAGCTCTATATGGACATAAGATGAGAATAAAATTTCCTTTGGTTGAATGGGGAATTTCCCATCTTAAGGAAAGGTGCCAGACAGGCAGCTAAGTTCTCCAGTTTGCTAAGAGTGTGTCTGGATATAAGCTGGAAAAATATAAAATAATCCTTCCATATCCTGTCACCCAGTTATTACACACAAAGCCAAGTGGTTATTCCAGACAGTTGTCTGCAGCCAGACTATTCTTGTGCATGTGGGTTTTTTTTATATATAGTTTTTCTTTATTCCTATGAGTTGGTTATTCCAAGGAAATAACTATGGCAAGAGGCTAATTAAGAAGAAAGAACAGAAGTATTTGGTGTAAAGCATATAAACTGAAATAATTTAGAGGCTTGAAAAATCAGCAGCTTCCATGTATAGATTGTTTTGTTCTGAGAGACCCCTTTTTGTTGTGGCTTGGACAGAGCCAATCACTTTTGGGAAACCCCTCAATGGTGTTTTGGAGAGGGCTGCAGTGCATGCAGCTTTTCCCATGTTGCCCGTGAGCTGATATGTGGGGATGCTAATTTGGTATGTGGTGCTTGGACACTGTCTCAGTAGCACTCTGTGGTGGGGTGAGTTGGACCTGGCAGAACACTGTCACACTTTGTGCATCCCCCTTACCTTGTGACATTGCAACTAATTGCATGGTCTGTGTCCTGCTTCCATGAACGGGATTTAGGAGCATCCATCCCATGTTAGACCTACAGCTTCCCCCAGTAGCCTATCCTCCTGCATTAGTAACCCAGTAAGTTTTTTCTGCCTAAACCTGTTCATTTTACACCACCAAATCTGTGTAGGGGTATTTACATGCAGAGCGTCCTGTGGTAGAGTATTTCACACCTTAACTACGCACTGCCAAATGATCACCTGTTATTTGTTTGGGACCTACCTCATATAATTTAATTTTGTGCCTTCCTTGCTGTATATTGGAGAAGAGAGTGAATATTCAAATTCTGTCTTCTTTTCTAGGTCATCCCTCCATGTGTGGGATGATTTGACAACCCGTTTGTCAGATTTTCCCAACTAGGAACCACTTGGAATCACAAAATATTTACCAGGAAAGGATCTGGTGCAGTGAGAGACATTACAAGTTATGACATGTTCCTAACTCTTACTTTGAAAGTGCCTGACCAGATGGATCAAAGACCTGGTCTGAAAGGATTAACCTACTGGTTTGCTGTGTGATAAAACACAAGAATTTTGGTGTAAATCCACAGAGATGAAACAGCTCTCATCTGCTTGCACTCAGAGGGGTTAATGTGAGATTTTAAGGGGAGGAGAAGCCTGAAATGTCTCATGTGCTCCAAATGTATTTTCCAGCCTGACTGTAAGGCATTGTTCCTTGTGTTTGCAAATGTGGCTAATGTAGTTCTTTATGGCTGAGCAGAGGTGAGTATCGAGTGAGGTCTCCCAACACAAGCAACTTCTCCTCAGCTAAGGAAGTATCTCAGGGCAAAGGCACTTACCCTCTGAGTCTTTTGAGTAGGGAATGGAAAAACTGTTACCAGATGTGTTGTTTATGCCAGCTGCTGTCAGCCGTGCTTCCCTGGTTGAGGGGACTCATGGAATGCTGGGGAGCTGCTGTAAACTTGCCTGAGAAGCTGGCCTGTGCAAAGAAACCTTTCCCCATCACAGCAGTAGTAACTGAGCTAGGCTGGTGGGGTGGCGTATCACTCGGGAGGGCTGCGTTTAAATCCCTGTGGCCAAGGCAGGAATGGTTGGCTCTGGTGTGAGCAGCCAGCTCCCATCCTCCCTCCCTGAGTAAATGCATTACAGATAAGATCAGCTATTAGAGGTGCCTCTCAGTTCTAGGTGTCCCTTGTGCTGTCTTCCTCTTATGTCTGAGAGGGTTTTAAGCCTCTGATAAATAGTGTTGCTTTTAATCTGACTTTTTGGAGCTGAGGTTTAGCAGCAAATGGGCTGTAAATTACAAATGGAGCTAAGTCACTGTATCTTAGTGCAGCGTGGATGAGGCCCTGTATAGAAGGTCTTTAATCCTTCGGGTCCTTTTTGTCTTCCTGGATTGCTGTGCTTTGTGGTGTCAACATTGCTGAATAACACTGCTCCTGCCGGGTGTGAGACAGGGATTGCCAGGGCTCCAAGCTAAGAGCTGTCAGGGGGAGTGAGAAGCTGTGTGGGAGGAGTGTAGGAGATTGGTGGGACACTTACTGGGAAGTGGCACACCTGGGAGCTTTATAGGTAGAAGTGGAGCTGGAAGAGTGTATGGTTTCTGTCACTTGTAATAAGAGCTATAAACCTTAACTAGCCTCTTAAGCTAACAACATAAGGATGGTTTGAGAATTTTGTCTCAGGTCTTGCTACCAGAAGGAGTGACACCAGAAGGAGCGACACATGGAGCTGTACCATTCCCCTGGCTCCCATGCTACAGAAGTGGTCTTCTTTGGAACACAGTGGTCTGGGAAGTCAAGAGATTGAAGGATTAAAGACTCCATTTCTGTGGTGACACCTTGGTTACCAGACCCCATCCACCTGCTGAGTGAGGGCTGTAGTGACTTTATCTCTGTTTTTAACAAGTGAAATTTATAACATTGAAACTGTGGTTCCAAACATGACTGCAGCTCTGTTTAATCAGAGAGATTCTTGTTCTAATAGTGGCTTTGAGGATAAATAAACTCAATAATGTTCTCTCAGATTTGGAGTATTTTTTGTGGTATGGAACAGAGTCTGGGTAGATTTTGCCTAGGAGGCCTTTTAAAGACTAATTTTTTAATTGATAGCATTTCTTTTGTGTCTTTTGCTGGCACAGAGGTGTGATGCCTGATGGGAGGAGTGTGTGCCTCTTTATGGGTGCCTATGCCATTGGTAGAACAAAGTCTGTTCTAATGTGTTTGCAAGTAATTATTTCTATTTTGGGTGGAATTTGAAAGCATGATCTTAGTTTTATTCTTGTAACAATATTTGCCCGGAGTTCCTGAGAACAGACCCTGGATGGATAGAAGTCTCAATTGCAGGCATCAGCTGTATTCCCTTCCCTGGGACTGGGGAACATGGGGTATCTAGTTTCTGGTGCCTGTGCACTCCCAAGTGTTCAAGCACCATAGGCTCACTGGTGGTGTAAACATACTTTTCTGGATTAATGGTGAAGCATCAGGACTTGCTGGGTTTCTTGGGTTGATTGGTTTCTATTTTGTAAATCCTCTGGTGTTTTTAGTCTTCTCCTGCAAAATCATCTCAGCTGAGCCCTGGGAAGAGCAGGGGAAGGTTTTGAAAAAGAGGTTTGCACACTCCGACTGCTGCAAAAAGAACTGATGTGGGGCAGATGAGAGAGTGCAGAGGGTCAGCTGTGTTGGCCTGAACTGTTTTGACCAGTCAAAACAAGAACCCTTTTCCAGGGCTGAAGCCAGCCCCACTGCACTTGTCTGCATAGAGTCCTCTAGTTTACTCTGCTTGCAGATGAGGATCCCCAGCACAAGGGTAGTGTATCTCTGCTTTAGTTCTAATCAGATCTGTCCACAGGTGCCAGTTCTTTCCAGAAGCTGTAGACAGTATGGTCAAGACACACTTATGTATTTGTGAAAGTGCAGGTGGATGAGGGAGAGGATTTAAAATGGTAGGAGGACCAAGCATGAGCCTCCTCACATCCATGCACCTCTTCTATCCTCACTGTTCTCTGTAAGCCTTGTGCCTTCCTTTCAAGATCTAGGTAACCCAGTTTAAGCTCATGCCTCTGGAAATGCAGCTCAGTCATTGCTCCTCAGAACAGAAGCTTGGTTACCATATTCTTTGATTAATGACTGCCACCACTTGCGTCCTGAGAGTTGCCAGTGACCATGTTTGGCAGTATGTGAGAATGGTAAGCACTGAACAAAAATAATAACTGTATTGTTAAAGCATTGCAGATTTGGCTACCTGGAGTGACTCTCTGCTTCCCTCACATCTGTGAAACCACTGACAATTAATACACTCCAGGCCCATGCAGAAGCTGGCATTCCTACAACAGGAATTTTGCTGTACTTGGCATAGGTAGGGCTTAGAAAACAAGGGCCTCAGGGAGTGCTGTGTCCCACTGGCCCATCCCAGCTTTCATTTACCCAACAGCTGCTCTGTCAAGCAGGACCACGTTCGAGGGTTATGAGCCCTAGGTTTGTCTATAGCCATTTGCAAGGAAATGGTGAATAGAGTTTGAAGGCAGACCTACTGTGAAAATTAACAAGGAACATAGTAACATGGAAAAAATATTCTAGAAAAGCTTTTCCAAACCAGGACGCTTCTTGCTGGGAGTTTAGCTGTTGAAGGACCCCAGGTATAGCCTGGGCAGTCATATCTCACATGTGGATGTTTGAAGACTGAACTGAACTTTAACTTGGCTACTTTTCTTGAGGAGAGAGCCAACCTGATGTACTGGCATAAATTCTCCCCAATAATCACTGAATATCTCTCAAAATCAAAGGAGATCTTGGGAAAGGAGTTACACGTTAATTTGAAGGTCTGTTTGACTCATTCCTTCCTTCTTCTTAATGTTCCATGGCTCAAAACTGCCTTTCAGTGTCTCATCATCTACCTTGTTTTCCAACTCTCTCTGATTCAAAGTCTCTTATAATTGGTAGGATGGCACCTCCCTCATTCAAGATCAGGCAGTGTCCCGTGGCAACTGTACCAGTTGTTGACCTGGAAAAATATCACAAAGGAAATGTAGTGAAATGTTTTTGCTAAAGCCAAGCAATGGAAATGGAGAAGAGCCAGCAGCAGAGGCCTGTGCTGTAGGTTGCCCATGTCTGTAGCAGCTGCTCTGTAGGCAGTGTGGCAGGGGGGAGGTGACTACTGGTTTCATTTCTCCAGTTTGAAGTCTGAAGAAATGGAAATCAGTTCCCCATCACAGAGATACCAGTAATCATTGCTGAGCTCATCCATTGCTTTCTGGTTTTGTGCCAGGAACCAGGGTGTGAGACCAACTTAGCAGAGTCTCTTTCCAGGGCTCTTGGAAGGGACTTCACTTAGTTGCAGAGATTCCCTGCAGTGGTCGGCCTGAAGTGAGCAAGCCTGGGTCACAAACAGCCTTGTATGTTCAGCACAGGCAGTGTTGGCCTCTGCCAGGGAAACCACCTCCCTGGAGGTAAACTCCCTCCTTCCCTGCCTCCCTTGCTCCCAGAGGGAGATTGGGAATGATGCCCTCCAGCCTGTGTGCATTCTTCATTCCAGCTGGGAGCAAGGAGTTGCCTGTGGTCAGTTGTATCTCTTTATTATCTCTTCCTCATGAACATACCTACACTAAACCAAACCATGCTGTTGGTGTTTTATGTTTTTAGGACAGTGCAGCCTTTAAGTGGAGCCTGGTGGGAGTTTAGGTCTGCCTTAGAAGTGAGATTTCTTATCCTTTGTAAGCTCACAGATGATTCTTAATATCATTGCTTTTGATTGTATGATAGCAGGATAATTTCTCTTCTGGAAGCCAAACCAAGAGGAATTCCACTTTAACATAGTGGGACTTTTTAATTGTCTGATGTATTTCAGAGCTCTAGACTTTGAGGGTGATGTGACCCTTTAAGACCTTTGCAATTTCAGCTGCAGTTTATTACTCAGTTGACAAGCAGCAGTGTGATCGGAAAGACATATTTTTCTGTCTCTATTTTTTTTCTTGTATCTCCTAGTTTTCTTTCATGTTAAAACTCCCTCAAAAGTGTAAGCTTTACTCTTAAGTTTTCCTTAAATACCATCTGGTTATTTTACAGCAAGCCATATTTCCTTACTAGAGATGGATGAGAAATGAAATGGATGGGAAAGTTAGTTATGTTTCTGTCTGGAACAGAAGGAGTCCTTATCCTGACTGAAGGCACATCAGGTGCCAGAGCTGAAGGTCCCAGGTGTAACACTGGGTGATCCTCATCAGCAGGAGGCTGATTTCTGATGCATTTACTGAAGAAACACTGAAGGGTGGATAGCCTCCTGTCCTTTGGTTTTTGGCTTCTTTTGTGCCATAGCTTGTAAACATTCACACATTTATGTGAATTGAAGATTTTTTTCTGTTCTCTTCAATTATGCATGTTAAGGCAGAGAGTGTGTTGTGCACAGTCCTGGCAACTTTGCTTGAGCAAGAGCTTGGACTATTGTGATACCAGGTGGTGTCTGAATCTATTCATTCTGCAATTGATGTGCTGAGAATGAAACCATGATCTGGTGGGACTTTTGACATGAAGTTTTCCAATTTTCTGCTACAGCAGTGCCACAGTTCTGAATTTCTGAGGGAAATGGGGCTGTCCTGCCTTGGACAAAAGTGAATCTGTGGCTAATATATGGGAGGCTGGAGGCCTGAACACAGTACTGCTGTGCTTAGTGAATTGTTACTGAATGTTTAGGAGAGGATACGGGGAAGAGTCAAGGGAAGAGTATTTATCTCCAGCTAGTCAGAGCATTAGTCTTTGATTCCATAGATCTTTAGTTTTTGGTAAGTCTTGTTATCCAGACTGATACAGAATTTTTTTTTTTTTTTTTGATCTTCCATTAATTTTTGCCTGTGTGAGGTACCATGGCAAGGAGTTTCAGGTAAAAAATTACAGCTCTGCAAGACTAATGGTTAGCCTACTAGGAATGATGGGTCTCTGTTGAGGGACATGAAAGCTAGAGTCTCTTGTTTGAAAGATTTTTCTTTCATGTGCTCTGAAGAAAGCCTCTAGCAAAGTGTTTAAGGCAACTCACAAGGGAATTGGTCTTTGATTGCCCGAGGGACTGGGGAGGGCTCAGTACAGGGGAGTTACCCATAGGAGGCCAGGGGCTGGCAAAATTTCACTTGCACAGGGAAGACTGAATATTTTGGAAGTCCAGGATTGGTAGACACAGACTTCAAACATCAGTCATTTACTCAAATCCACCTCCTATCTTAAGCATCTCAAGCCAGTGACATTGTGCAGTAGCTGTTTGACCTGCCTGTGCTAGATGTCATTGCCTTTTTTTTGGAATCAGTGCCGTGCCATGTATTGACATTCACATTTTACAGAAACTGGAGCTGCTAGGATTCCCACACAGTGCTTAACCTCACTGAAAACCCTGCCGTGTCCAAATGAAAGGTTTTTATGTGGGAATGAGCCACAGCCTAAGGTCAGTACCTCTCCAGTTAGAATGGGAGCCTTAGCTTTTCTAAGGGAGACAGGACCTCTGTCTGTCTGTACAGCAGCCACACAATGGCACCTCAGTGTCAGCTGTCCCCTCTGTGAACTGCCATGGTACAAACAAGGTATTATACCTGCTCTGGGGACAACTAGAAGTCTCTGTGTTTGGCAGTGTTCCTCAGTGCTAGCTGCCTTTATTAAATGATGCATGTGTGTGAACACATACAAGGAAATTGTAGTTGTAGAAGGAAAAACAACGTCCTGTGTTTACTTCAGGAATATCTGCAGTGGGAATAAATCTGAAATCTGACTTGCCTGGTTCATCTTTTGACAGCTGAGAATGTAGTTTAAAGACTAGCAAGGGAGAAAAATATATTTTGATTTCTCAAAGGACACTGTAAATACAGAAGGGCAAAAGGTAGCTTTAAAGAAGGAGGGGGGAAAAAGGTGTCTGCATGCTTTTGGGGGGAACAAAATGCCACAAACACAGTCCTGGAGGATGGTCACAAAATAGGTGTGTTGATTTAATAGTTGTCAAATTCAGTATCGGAATTTTTCAACTGTTACTGTTTCTCTGCATTAGCAGTGTGTCTTTCATAGACACCTAGGTAAGTGTAGCTGCTCTGTTGTGTCTCTGGGTGGCTGAAATACTACAGAGACATCTCCCCAGGGTGGTGGAGGTAAAATGGGTCCAAATCAGTGTCGTGGCTGCATGCTTGCCTCCTCTTTGTAAAAGTCAAGCACAGCACATCAAAGGTGTAAAATGGAAGCATAGCATGTAACCTTTGAAAACGTATTGCTGCTGGATTCTGTTGTGAGCAAGTATTTTGACGCAGCTAAGAATGATGGCCATGTTTGTTATTCTGAATAAAAAGGTGTAAGGAATAGTGAAGTTCGTCTTGCCATGATCATGTTGTTCCAGAACTGTTTCTTATAAAGGTTTCTTTTAAGTATTGCATTTTCCTTTGACTCATTTGCTTTTGGCTGCTGCCAGAGACACATACTAAGCTGTGTAGCTCAATGGTTTGATCTAATAACTTCCAGGTAGGCTCTATGCAGCTGAACAAAAGTCACTTTAGTAGCAAGGTAGGTAGGATTTCCTCTGTGTAGGAAACTCAGAGGCAGTGTGATCTATCTGACCTATAAACGCTTGGTTTCAGATCTCTCAATCCTCTCAAGAGGCAGCTAGCAGGTTTGTTCAGTGTTAGACATGTTTTGAGTAGGTGGCTTGTAGTCCATTGGCTGACACAGAGCAGATGTTCCTGGAAAGTCTTGATATTGACAAAATATGTGAATTGTGGTTAATCTTAGAGCATTCAAAGGTGTTCAGTATAACTGTAAGTTATCTCCTGGAGGGGACAGCTTAACAGTATTGTCTGTGTTTCTGTGCAATTCTGTTTCTTTTATTTCTATTAAATACCTCAGGCTTGGCCTGTAGAAAAGCAAGGTGAGTCTGTTCTGTGGTGGATTGTGTGTGAACTTCAAAGGGGAAGTGTGGGTACATACACAGGATGGCCAAAGCTAACGTGCCACTTCCATTTGTGGGTGCCTTGCAAGTGCTGTTGACAGGATGTGTCTCTATCTCGACAGTGGAGATTTTGGAGATTCGGTTATCCACGTGATGTGGATGTGGTAGGCCATGATGGTTGTAAGCTACATGTCTGGGAAGTGAAAGGCAGGATATGTTCATTGTACTTGGGAAAGAGCTGACAGCGCAGCTCTTGTGGTGGAAGCAGTGGTAGTTTGTGTGTTCTGTGTTGCTGAAAGTAAGAGGATACGATGGGAGGTTGGGGCTGGGAGATGAGGATGTGCACACAGGAAGGTGCTATGGCTGGGTGTGTGTGGTTAGGTGGGGTGGATGCCTCCAGGATATGAGGGGGAGGGTGGGGGAAGTGGCTTGGGCAGCAATATTCAGTGTTCATGATGAAGCCTTTTCTTTCTCCTTGTCCCCTAGATCTCCTATCCCCTAAGTGATGAGGACAGCGATGACTCTGAGGGAGAGAACCAGGAACTTGCTCAGATCGACAGAGGTAAAGGGATGAAGATAGAAGGATCCCGGGATACTACGGCTGAAGTCAGTTTTTCTTTTCACTCGTGCTCTTGCAAGTGCCTCCTTCTCAGTCCCCAATGTACCACAAACAGATGCATTAAATCAGTCACCTTTGAAGCGTTTGGGACCTCACAGGGAGAGGCTGGTGTTATCAGATGCTGCAGTTGCATTTTTACCACCAGAAATAGACATTGTTAACCATGTGTTAAAGTCCCAGTGCTCTGACATGGGGCAGAGATGGTCCACAATTGTGCCAGCAGCAGAGCTGGGACAAAAAATTTATCTTCTATTCCATGCTTTTGCACTTGTGTCATCTTTGTTCTGGGTTTCCTCATCCTTGCTATTTTGAGTTTTAACCTTCAGTTTATTCATTCCCCTGGATTCATTCTTTGATTATCTCTTTCCCATCCTCCTAGACTGTTGGTATTGTGCAGCCCCATTCTTGCATCTAGTGAGAGACTCTGTCTAGAGATAGAGAAGATACAGGTGCTCTGCTGTTGTTTTTTTTACTTGATATGAAGTAGCTTAGAGCTGCAGGTGAAATCTGTAGTAAATGCATCTCTTAAGTTATGCTAAGTTTGCCATTAGTGTATGCCCTGTGCCCAGGTTCAAGCAGATTCTTATGCAGAGGAAGCAGAAGTTCAATTCCTGACCCACAGGACTTGTCCTGTTAGAATTCAGATCCCTGCTCCATATGCTCAGCAGAAGAGATAAAGCATGCCTAGATGAAGACAGGCTCTCTTGTGTGACAAGTCTTGTAATAGAGGTCTTTGATTTCCAGAAACCAGATCTCATTTATTTGAGCCATAAAGGTGACTGCTTAGGATAGTGTAACTTGGCTCGTCTGCCCTGAGAACTGGTCACTAGAAGTTAATGTTTTTGGCTAGAGGCAAGTGCCTAGCAACACATCTGTAAGCTCATGTCTTCTCCACCTTGAGGAGGTGAGGTGGGTGACAGATCTGTGTTCTTTCTCTGGAACTAGACTTCCAGGTGATGGTTTGAAAGGGATGACATGTAGTGACATGTAGTAGTCTGGTCTGGAAACTTCTAAAGGGAAGCATTCAGCTGGGGGGGGGGGGGTGGGGGGGGGGGTGGGTCATTTCATCTGGGGAGGAGAAGGTGGAGAAACAGTTCAGAAGTTTACTTGTGAGGAGATGAAAACAGCAGGTCAGGAGGAAACACACCCATTTTATATAGGCTGTGGGACCCAGATGTGCTCTGCCACTTCTCAATCTCCTCCTCCCACCAGAGAGAAGACGGAATTGTACCCTGACTCCTCTGGCCACCAACCAGCTCCAGAACCAGGATAGCCAATGCTGCAAGGTTCGGGCCCTCTTCCATGCTAGCCTTGACCGGCACAGCTCGGAGGAGGAGCTGGAGCGCATCAACCGGGAGTTTGCGGCGGAGAAGCGGAAGTGGTCGCAGGTCAGCCGGCTCACCTGCTGCAGCGACGGCAACAACGCCTCCTCCAGCGACGAGGAAGTGAAGAACTTGTGCGCCATGTCCTTCCGGCCCGTGGCAGAGCAGGCCGATGGCCTCCAGGCCAGCCCCAGCCCCGTGCTGTTCAGTGCCTCCCCTCCCAAGAGACTGCAGCCCCTGGTGCGGAGCCCGGCCTCCGGGCCTTTAATCTTCACCAGCGTCGGGGCGGGCCTTGAGCAGGTCATGCCTTGTAAGAGACATCGACAGGGATATGGGGATAAGGTCAGCAGGCCCAGCCTTGACCTGGAAAAAATGCAGCAGGTAAGGCAGAACTTCACGTGAGGAAAGCAGCATTGCTTGACAAAAAGGCATGGTAAGCAAAGACAGAAATGGCTTATTGAGGCGAGTATAGCTGTGCTGTGAGGGTCCCGACGAAGGAGGAATGATGAGGAGGACTTTATGGGTATGAGAAGGCGAATTAATTACTTTATTACATTATTTTATACATCTAAAACTGAATCTGCTAAGCACTCAACTTTGCACACACTGCACTGAATCTCATGACTGTCACTTGATAGTCCTGACACACACACACACTCTTGGCCCTGATGGGCCAAGGAAACCAAACACTATGATTTTGGGTAAACAATCTGCATATTGCATTCTACTTTTGTACAAACAGAGGTACAGTAAATGATAGGAATTGTGTTTTCTTTCTCTGATGTTCTGAGAATATTTCTAGGTTTCACATTCTTGGGAAGAATTTGTGCCTTGCTTTTCTCTGTGAAGAGAAATGTGGGGCTACAGGCAAGGATCAGTAAATTCATAGGGTTGCTTCTTGTGGTCATGTCTTTGGGGCACACTTTCAGGGTACTTCTGCTGTCTGTCTAGGATAAATTGGGGTAAGTGTAGATACCCCTCCTGAGAGGTAAAGGCACTGCTGCTTGGGTGGCTCCTGCCGTGTTTGGGCTGTCCTCTTGCTACACCAGGAGGAAGGCAGCACTTGTACTGTCCAGTTCATTGCATGGCACAGGAACAAAATCACTGGCATTTGCTTTCATCAAGTTACCACTGCTTCCATGATCTGACCTATGCCACTTACTCAAAAATGAATTAATTGCTCAGCATGTATCAAAAGAGCCTTTGGTGAAAGTGGTTGTCAACTTGATGATGATAGGAATTTCTGCACTTGTTGAGCTCCTTGGGCCTAGATCTCTTTATGCCTCCTAGGAGTTTTATAGCCATGTAATAGACTTCTTTTTACCTTCTTAACATTTCACAAACTGCTTACAGTTTGTTCTAGATGCAGTTACTCTTGATTTTGCAGGACTTTAGTTTGGCCTGGGACTGAGGTGTGGAAATGCTAGAAGTTTGCCTTGTCTCTGCAGAGCCTGGGAAATGGGGCAGGCTGCCCTGTGCAGTTCCCATCTGGCGCCTCTCTTTCAAAAGGCCTTGCTGTAGAGTTAGTATTTCATGTCTCTTCATTATTTTTCTATTTGCACTGGCGTAGTGTCAGCTTAAAAGGATATCTGCAGACATCTGCTGGCCCTGGTACGTTGCAGTAAGTTAAAAACAATTATTTTCAGTTCTGAATTTCCTCTCATTAGGAAAGAATTTCACTGCCTCTGGTTTGTTGGACGTAGTAGTTTTAACCTTGCTTGCAACAATTCCTTTAAGCCTACAAGATGGACCCACTAAAAGAAAGGACTATGCATTTATTTTCTGAGAACCCTAAAAGTGAGATTTCTATTTCCCTATTACATTGTTGGTTTTTCTCAGTCCTGCTGGCAGCATACCTCCCATGAATACATAATGTAGAGACTTGTGCTTTCAGTACGGTTTTCCTCACCCCCTTTTCAACCTTCTAGCCAAGTTTCGGCTCACAGAACATTCAAAAGGCCCAGTCTTGCATTTCACATCACCCAAATCTTCTACTGATACTGACAGACTTTAATTAGTCTCACATCCTTACAAGAGAAGAAGAAAGCTGCGAAGCCTGTGCCCAGCCTTCTAGTTTTTCACAGTGCACATAAAATGGGAAAATGTTTCTTTTGGCCCAGGTGATTTCTCTGATTTGGATGCCAGGCATAGCATCTGCCTGCTCTCCCTCAAGCATATTTCAGCTCTGTCTTCAGGAGTGTATTGATAAAGGTTAGGGGCTAATTTATACCAGGCTTCCAAACTGTTGTTTTTTTCTGGGAAAACCTTTTGAGAATAATTTGCTTCCTTGTCCATTTGCTCTCTACACTTCTGGACTAATTGTGGCAAAGATTTTTGCAAAAGAAGTTGAAACCTGGAGTGGAGGTGGCAGTGTGTTTTTAAAATAACATTTTTACTGTGGATGTCATTAACATTCCATGGTTGTGGAATCCATGTTATAAAGAAAGGATAGTCAGCTGGTGGATTTAATTTGACAGAAAGTGCACTGAGGGCACAACATGACATGACACACACATGCACAGTGAGATGCAGTCTGAATATTTTATTTGGTCATTTGTATTTTTATAGCTCTAATTGGTTAACTTTCAGCCAGTAACATCTTGAAGCTTTATGATGAGTCTTTGCTTGCTACCTGTACTTATTTCTCCTATGAAAATTATTCAGGGCCCCCATTTCCCACTTATAAAATGGTACCAGGGTGTTTGTTTTTTGTCTGTTTCCATTTCCCAACAAAAACGGCTCTTATTAGCTGCCTGGCAGTGTGTGGCATCCTGTGTTTCTTAGTCAGGTAAACGATGCATATGAGGAATGTTAATATTAAAGAGGCTACTCTAAGGCTTCATCTGAGCTCTGAACATCAAGCTTTTCTTGCTTTGTGATTCTTATCCTTCCTATCATATGCTTGCCCATGAGAACGCAGCTGAAAAGTTTATCAGCTAGACTTTTTTTTAGTAGCAGATGTGGCTTTCACTCTTATCCCTGAGCCTTACTTCCCATCCCTGCAGCTCTGTGCAGCTGACAGATGACAGAGTATCAGGCAAGATGAATTTGTGCCTGAAGCAAATGTGCTGTGAGATAAGAAAACACTTTGGGGGTATGATGTGGTATGGGTAACTCAAGGGTGGATGAAGAGATGCCAAGTGCTTTGCATCAAATTCTGTTTATGTTGGATGGTGATGGAATATTGGTCCAGAGGGTTGAGGTGTAGAGTGGCTCTGTGTAGGGATGTCTTTTTTCTTCCTCCCATGAGTTGATGACAAGTGGTATCCAAATGTGTCCCTGTATTCCAGTGATTTGGTGCCTTTTGGTAAAAAAGAGGAGCAAATTTGGGAGACAAGTGGGTTGGGGGCAATCAGAGTGCTTTTTAAAAGTTGGGAAAGTGCTGTCCTTTCTTAGCATGTGAATAAATGGAAATCTCCATCATCCATGCCTTCCAGTTCAGCCTCCTGCAGCAGGGAAGGCTGTACCAGGAGCAGGTTTAAAAAGCCCTGTTTTGGTTAGATGCCAGGCTATGCCTCTCCAGCTTCACAGGGTACAGTAATTCAGTCCTTCTGTGTCCCAGACATGAGTTGGGACTGTTGGCAGATGCATTTCCCACCCTGGCTGGTCAGCTGGCCACCCAGTGTCTCCCTGTTGAGGCCGAGCGAGGATATTTCAATGCGCGCTTTTCTTCACTTCTCCAAAGGCCTAAAAAATGAGCTCAGAAGGCTTCTATTCTTTCCCTTAATTGGGCAGAAATGCCCTGGCTTGTGCAGACACTCGCTTTACTGCAGTGAATGCCCTCTCCAGGCACCCCTTGATCATGGTCCCTGGGCAGACACATCATTGCATGCTGGCCCTGCTGCCAACCACTTGCTATTTAATGAAGCCTGCTGCCACCCTGCATGGCTGCTACCACTTCAGCATATCTGGCTTTTTTGGCAATGTTGAGAGCACAAGGTCAGGGACAGCAGGGACATCCTTGGGTTCAAAGTTGAAGGCTCCAGGTTCACCTGAGGCATAAGGAAGTCTAGGGTGTCACAAAGACTTCTTGGAGCTGCTGAGCTCATTCCCAGGGGATTAATTGGTCTTGGCATGTTGTGTAAACAGAGAGGAAGTAAAGGATCCTCCTGTGCCATTCAGTGGGACTGCCAGGAGCACCTTTGAAATCTACTTAAAGAAGCTTGTGAAGTCGGAGTGTAGCATTTGCAGGGAGAGAGATCTCCTGGGGGGAGAGCAGCTTTGGGGTGGTACAACAAGCAGTCCAAATTCTTTGTGTGGGTAGGTCCCTGATATGGAAAGCACAATTTTGAAGTACAAGGTAAAGAGTATGGGTACATGGGTATAATTCTAGGTACGCTGCAAAGTGATTAGATAGGTTTCATGTCTTGCTCATAGCTTTCTGCTGTGGTTTGCCTGCTTGTATGAATAGACAGAATCAGAAATTCACAGAATATCTTGAGCTGGAAAAGACCCACAAGTTCAAATCCTGGCCCTGCACAGGACAGCAGCAAGAATCACACCATATGCCTGAGAGTGCTGTCCAATTGGTTTTTGAACCTTGGCAGGGTTGGTGCCATGGCCACTAACCTGGGGAGCCTCTTACAGTGCCCAGCTACCCTCTGGGTGAAGAACCTTTTCTTATCTCCAACCCAAACCTCCCTTGACATCGCTTCAGGCCATTTCCTTGGGTCCTGTCACTGGTCACCACAGAGAATAGAGCAGTGCCTGCCCCTCTGCTTCCCCTCATAAGGAAGTTCTAGACTGCAATGAGGTGTCCTTTCAGTCTCCTTGTCTTCAGGCTGAACAAGCCAAGTGATCTCAGCTGCTCTTTATTTGGTTTCCTCTATGGAGCATCAATACCATTTTCTTTTGGAGGCTTAGTGCATTCTTTGAAATGCAATGAGATGCTAGGATGAAAAAGGCTATCTGAGAAGAGAAAAATGCATCCTAGGCTACCATTTGGATTGTTCATTGTAGGCTCTGCACCCCCTTTGGTGGGTGACTAGTTTCAGTGCAAGACATACGAGTGGCTCTTCATCTTGACTTGACACTGGATAGAGTGCCTGATGAGAATGCTAATTTGGGTTTAGCTGTGTGATATCAAAACTATCTTCTTTCTGCTGTATGTTTCAGTACTGGCATTTTGGTTGGACTGAGCATTGGTGGGGTGATCAGCACCCCATCAAGACTTCCTTTGAGTCCCTACTGGTTGCACAGAGGCTGCAGAACAGCACTCGCCACACGTGACCAAGGCCCCAGTGAGACCCTGGTGCACTGTGGTCTGGGCTTTGGGCTGCTAATGGCTCCAGGGTTAGCTTTCCATATCCTTAGCACAGCTGGGTTTTGCCCTTGCCTGTCTCTCCAGGACTTGACAAATAGCTTCCAGATAGCTTCCACGTGTGAGCTCGTGAGTCCTTTTCACCTCTTGGCCTCCCGTTTGAATCCAGGCCTTTTCAGAATTGTTACCATCTGTTTGCCCATCTGAGCTTCTCTCTGTGGTGAGAGGGTGCCAGAAAATCTAGTGCTGGTGGTAGATTCAGCACAGTCTGCCCTGGGTCTCTCTTTCCAGAGTGACTGAGTGGAGTTCAGGGGCCTGTGCTGAGCATAATTCTTAAGGGGCCCAGTACCAGAACTTGTCCCTCAGGTGCGGGAAGTTGGGCCATAGCAGTTCTTTGTCTGTGGGCTTGTTGAAGCAACATAGTAAAGAAAGTGTTGCAGAAACTGGTTGCATCAGCGGAGCATGAGAAATTCTGCTTCTGCTAACCTCCTGCAATTTTGCTTTAATTTTTCACCCCCAGAAATATGCTGCAGCAGCTGTTCTTCCAGCACAGGAGTGCCTGTCTATCTCAACCCTGACAGTGTTTGGCACTGAAGTGGCCAGCAAACAAATGTTGTGTGTGGCTGCTGCAAGGCAGTCTTAGCATGAGGAAATTTGGAGCTGAACATGATCGATGACATTGTCTGGTCTGCTTGCTTGTGAGGTTGTAGTTCCATGGTGGGAGGCTCTGGGACTCTAGACGTGTGCCATATGAGTGGGAGATGGGGCATGGTACAGGTGTCTTGTTCTTTGCATCTTTGGAGGAGCTGAGGAGATGTTCTCCTGTGGTTTGATCTCTGTTGTAAAGACTGGCTCAGTGCTGGCTAGCTGATGGTCAGTTTGCTGACATCATTGATAGTCTGACAGTGGTGGGGAGAAAAACATGCTGTCTGGGAGGTGCAGAGAGACTCAGTAGCAGGGGAAATCATGAGGAACTCCACCTAGCCCCAAGGAGGTGATTATGACTCTGCCAGGCAGCAAATACCTCTGTCTCTGTGTCTCTTAAGTGTTCCCTGGATGGTTATCTAATTCATGCAAAAACATTAGGAAGTGCCTGTGTACAGCTGCAGCTGGATGAATCGGAATGTAAGAGAGGAGTAACCCATGTACAACTTTGCCTAACTGCTTCTTAAAAAGCATAATGATTTCCTCCTGGAAGAGGCAAGTTGACTATGTTGTCTTTTCACTGGCGGTCAGGTTCATCTTGCTGCCAGCTTATAAATGCCAAAGGCAAGGCAGGCAGGATAACCTAGTCCTGTTCCTGAACTCTCAGCATCAACCAGAGTACCAGAGATTAGAGCATTCTCACAGAATGGTTGAGGTTGCAGAGGCCCTCAGGAAGTTATACAGCCTGGATGCCAACAGCTTCTCCACGACGATCTGTTTTCTCTGTGCATTGTTGAAAAACAGAATTCATTTTAGTGCAAGTCCACTCCATGGCATCTGTTGATACTGTGTTCACCTTTCAGGTGTACTGCTAGCAGACTTCCATTCTGAGCACACACCTCTCTTTGCACCTCTTCCATTGTTGTGTGAGCCCTGGCACAGAATGTGTAGTCCATTCCAAGAGCCAAATGCTTCTGTTCTTCTCCTTTGATGTTTTCCTTCCTTTTTTTATCTCAGTGCATTTTTGTTCTGTTTTTGTAACATGTGCAAAGGGACAACAGTTCAAGAGGGAGATGGACAAATGAGCTGCTGTCTGGAAGTATTTATCTGTCTCTCTTTCCTGGGCTATGTGGCTGTGTAATTTTGCTGCCTTTTCCTGGAAGCTTGCATGCTGGTGAATATGTCCATCTGGAATACCAAGGGAGGGTGAGCCAATAGCTAGAATATATGCTGAGACATCTGAAATGTGGTTCCTTGAGGTGCTACTGTGAATCATGAAAAAGAGGAGGGATTAGGTTGGTCAGGGTCATTTGGATAGCACCAGAGAGCTTGGTTGAGCAAAAGGAAGATGAAGGAAAGAAATTTGATGTGGCTGAAGTTTGAGAAGCAGCAGAGATCTGTGGAATAGGAACGTTAAGAATGGCAGAGACAGAGGTAGAGAGAGTATTTTTGTTGTATTAAGATTCCCAAAGGGACAATAATAGCACCTGGCACCAGTGGCAGAAAATTATGAGCCCGAGGTTCAAGCCAAGGGTTTATCATTTAGATTGGCAGGCTTGCTGGCTACCTTCCCAACCCTGCTGCCTTTCTTTTTTTCCTCAAAGCTCTAAAGCCTGGTAAGAAGGTATTAGACTATAGCTGAGTCTTTGGCTGCAGTCCAAAGAGAGGAGATCAAATGGGCATATGGCACCACTGGCATGTGGCCTTGGGATGTGACTCAAGGAGAAGTCCTGAGTGATGCTGTGTAGGACTTTGAACTCTTGGTCTGACTCTGATAGTTAGGTAAGCCTGGGAGGAGCAAATTGGGAAGGAGGTAAAGCACTTCCACCTGAAAACATCTGCCAGAAGCTCTGCATGTGAATGGACAAGGTTGGGGTTTTGACCTCTAGCATTTTGCTCTCAAAGCACCACATAGAATGATTCCTACTGAACTAATTGAAGGAGGAGCCCAGTCTTCCATATCTGCTAGCTGTGTTTTATGATGGGCTGCCAGCTGGCCACAGGAAACATCACTCAGCAAAACCAAGAGCTCCTAACTGCAGCAACAATACAACTGGTTAAAATGTGATTGGATGTGGTGTGAGCAGCAGTCAGAGAG